>NC_068438.1:33730741-33823241 GCF_023373465.1 Oncorhynchus keta | reverse complement strand
GGGACCAAAGTAACAAAGCCTACCATCAGTAACGCACTACGCCGCCAGGGACTCAAATCCTGCAGTGCCAGACGTGTCCCCCTGCTTAAGCCAGTACATGTCCAGGGCCGTCTGAAGTTTGCTAGAGAGCATTTGGATGACCCAGAAGAAGATTGGGAGAATGTCATATGGTCAGATGAAACCAATATAGAACTTTTTGGTAAAAACTCAACTCGTCGTGTTTGGAGGACAAAGAATGCTGAGTTGCATCCAAAGAACACCATACCTACTGTGAAGCATGGGGTTGGAAACATCATGCTTTGGGGCTGTTTTTCTGCAAAGGGACCAGGACGACGATCTGTGTAAAGAAAATAATGAATGGGGCCATGTATCGTGAGATTTTGAGTGAACACCTCCTTCCATCGGCAAGGGCATTGAAGATGAAACGTGGCTGGGTCTTTCAGCATGATAATGTTCCCAAACACACCGCCCGGGCAACGAAGGAGTGGCTTCGTAAGAAGCATTTCAAGGTCCTGGAGTTGTAACAGCTCTCTTCTATCTCCTCCTCTGACGAAGAGGTGGAACAAGGATCGGACCAAAATGCAGCGTGATGATGATTCATGATACATTTTAATGAAGGAAAAACTATACATGCAGAAACTACAAAAATAATGAAATTAAATAATGAAAACCAAAACAGCCTTATCTGGTGCAAATACAAAGACAGGAACAATCACCCACAACAACTCAAAGAATATGGCTGCCTAAATATGGTTCCCAATCAGAGACAACGATAATCACCTGACTCTGATTGAGAACCGCCTCAGGCAGCCATAGACTATGCTAGACACCCCACAAAAACCCCATGACAAAAACGCACCACAATAACCCATGTCACCCCCTGGCCTGACCAAATAAATGAAGACAAACATCCATACTTCGACCAGGGCGTGACAGGAGTGGCCTAGCCAGTCTCCAGATCTCAACACCATAGAAAATCGTTGGAGGGAGTTGAAAGTCCGTGTTGTCCAGTAACAGCCCCAAAACATCGCTGCTCTAGAGGAGATCTACATGGAGGAATGGGCCAAAATACCAGCAACAGTGTGTGAAAACCTTGTGAAGACTTCCAGAAAACGTTTGACCTCTGTCATTGCCAACAAAGGGTATATAACAAAGTATTGAGATAAACTTTTGTTATTGACCAAATACTTATTTTCCACCATAATTTGCAAATAAATTCATTAAAAATCCTACAATGTGATTTTCTGGATTTTTTTTCTAATTTTGTCTGTTGGAGTGTACCTATGATGGAAATTACAGGCCTCTCTCATCTTTTTAAGTGGGAAAACTTGCACAATTGGTGGCTGACTAGATACTTCTTTGCCCCACTGTATATATATATATACACATATAAACACACATTATACATAATATTTCTTATCATGTCTGAGGTCTTGGCAGTTATAGAATATCACTCGCTGACATCATGAGTGTCACAGGGATATGTGCTGTAATAGGAGGAAATGGGAAGTAATTTATTTGTCAATACCAGGAAAACAAATTAGATAAACCTGCCTTGACTCCATTCTGTGTCAGGCAAAGGCAAACATATCACACTTGCAACTCTAATACAGGGTTTGAAACTGTACTGTCACCTTCAGTTTGTATTCAGATTCACCCTCCCCATGCTATCAAATTCTATCTTTCTGACACTTTCTCTCTTTCCATCTCTCTTTCTGTACACAGTGGCATACATATATTTGGCTGCTGTTAGTCATATTTCACATGGGTATCCGTGCATGGCTCAGATTCATGCTGAGCACCGTGGTGTAGTTTATTTTAGGGGGACCGGGAATCGGTTGGCTGTCTTTGCTCTTTGGGAGCCATCATCTTTGGAGGGAACGTTTGACGGAGTGGCCTGCTGAGGCATCGTGGGATAGAAGTTGGAGAGCGATGGGGTGAGATGATTGGCTGTCGAAAGAGAGAGAGAGAGAGAGGGAGGGAGAGCGAGAGAGAATATGCTAATATGCTAATGTATTCACTCAGAGTCCTTCTGGTTGATGTCAAGCAGTGTCACCACTCGCTCCCCTTCCTCGATCAGTAAGCAGCGAAACACACTTATCCTTTTCTTTTCAATCTCTCTTTTTCAATATTTTCTCTATCTTTCTATCTATCATTTCAAGGCACTCCACTCCTCCTTCACTATCCTTCTGTCTGTCTCTTTATCATTCCTTTTCTCTCTCTCAGGTACTCTCAGACACACTCAAACACACTCATTTTTGAAGAGACATGAATCACAGAGCTCCAGCAGTCCCAAGGGTCCTCTGGAAGAACCCAAAATGTCAGCGATGTTATTCTGTACCATCTTTCAGAAGTGCAATATATTCTATGTTGAGCTGATACTGAACCCATCTGACAGGTTATAGGGCTTTGTGAATGTTCACAAGGTGCCCAATAGGGTACCAGATGGTCCTCACCCTCTCTGTGTGTCTGGCCATTGTTTCTCGGATAGCACCGATCAAGTATTGATATATTGACACATTTTCTTCTACAGCATGTGTGTGTCTGTCACTACACAATCTGAAATGTCTTGCCTCAGTGATTTCACATTACAAAGCCGTGAGAGCCAGTCTTATTCTCTACTTTATGAGGTGCTATGATTAAATCTGTATGAAGGCCAATCAGGTTTAGAATGGTGTCATCTCTTCTTGGATTTCTCCTGACTATATGCAGCATGCCGCTTCCCCCGCGATAACATTTGATGTGGTGTCCTTAAAGAGTGTGTGTGTGTATTCCAGCCTCATTTTCTAAAGCTGGGAAGGGGAACCATTTTACCGCAACACACCCCTGGGGTTTAGCGTGTCCCGTGAGGCGTGTAGCAACACCCGCGTTTTAACACTTTCGAGAAACTGCTGTGACACGTCTTGACTTCAGCTGCAAATATGGGGGTTTCGGTCATCGTGTTTTTTGTATTTACACTGTGGATAAGAAATGTGATGTCCTTGGCTGGCATCTCTTTCCCCTTTTAAATATTGGTCCTGTCTCCACATAGATGAGGATCATGTATTAAATAGCATGGAAAAGACACAAGACCACACGTCAAACTATAGCCAGCCTAGTAGCCAGCCCTATAGCCAGCCCTGTAGCCAGCCCTGTAGCCAGCCCTATAGCCAGCCCTACAGCCAGCCCTAGAGCCAGCCCTATAGCCAGCCTTGTAGCCAGCCCTGTAGCCAGCCCTATAGCCAGCCTTGTAGCCAGCCCTGTAGCCAGCCCTGTAGTGCACGTTGGGAGGTTTTCTTTGAGGGGTGATCTTCAGCCCAGGTGTTGTGTTGTAATGTTTGGCTGATTTAAGGAACAGTGCCCAGGTTGTGTGTTCGCAACACCAGCTCTCACTTGGGTGTGAGCTGAATCGTATTCAACTGCACTCAGATTAGCCAGCACTATAGCCAGCCTTATAGCCAGCCCTATAGCCAGCCTTATAGCCAGCCTTATAGCCAGCCCTATAGCCATCCCTATAGGCAGCCATGTAGCAAGCCAGCCTATATGCATCCCTATTGGCATCCCAATAGCCAGCTCACCGAGGCCACTAACCCCTCTCTTGGTACCTATCTCTGCAATGCAGAAGTGTCTCATACAGCTAGAGGGCTACATGCAGTTCTCCATATAGGTTAGGAAACAGAATATGAGACTACTACGATGTGCTGGTATCTCAGCCTATTGTACTGCAGAGAGATTGGTGTTGGTTATATAAGAGACTAGCTGCCTGCTCTGTCTGTGCAGCATGGAGGATTGAGTTAGGTGACAGTATAGAAGACGCAGTCTGTTTGGCTGCACGAGTGTGTGTGTGTGCTTGTGCGTATACTTGTCTGCGGCTGCGTGCGGTTGAATGTAATTCAGCTCACACTCGAGCGATAGCTGGTGTTGTGAACACACAACCTGGGCACTGTTTCTCAAATCAGCCAAACTGTAATGAAAACGATGGGAGACAGAGAGCTGGTTTCAAGCGCAGGGAGCAGCAGGTGTTTGTTGCAATGGACCACAAGGGGAGGCAGGTAGCTGGGTCCAGGGGCAGGCAGAAGGTCATACACAGGAGGAAGCAGGTAGCTGGGTCCAGGGGCAGGCTGAAGGTCATACACAGGAGGAGGCAGGTATCTGGGTCCAGGGGCAGGCTAAAGGTCATACACAGGAGGAGGCAGGTAGCTGGGTCCAGGGGCAGGCTGAAGGTCATACACAGGAGGAGGCAGGTAGCTGGGTCCAGGGGCAGGCTGAAGGTCATACACAGGAGGAGGCAGGTAGCTGGGTCCAGGGGCAGGCTGAAGGTCATACATAGGAGGAGGCAGGTAGCTGGGTCCAGGGGCAGGCTGAAGGTCATACACAGGAGGAGGCAGGTAGCTGGGTCCAGGGGCAGGCTGAAGGTCATACACAGGAGGAGGCAGGTAGCTGGGTCCAGGGGCAGGCTGAAGGTCATACACAGGAGGAAGCAGGTAGCTGGGTCCAGGGGCAGGCTGAAGGTCATACACAGGAGGAGGCAGGTATCTGGGTCCAGGGGCAGGCTAAAGGTCATACACAGGAGGAGGCAGGTAGCTGGGTCCAGGGGCAGGCTGAAGGTCATACACAGGAGGAGGCAGGTAGCTGGGTCCAGGGGAAGGCTGAAGGTCATACACAGGAGGAGGCAGGTAGCTGGGTCCAGGGGCAGGCTGAAGGTCATACATAGGAGGAGGCAGGTAGCTGGGTCCAGGGGCAGGCTGAAGGTCATACACAGGAGGAGGCAGGTAGCTGGGTCCAGGGGCAGGCTGAAGGTCATACACAGGAGGAGGCAGGTAGCTGGGTCCAGGGGCAGGCTGAAGGTCATACACAGGAGGAGGCAGGTAGCTGGGTCCAGGGGCAGGCTAAAGGTCATACACAGGAGGAGGCAGGTAGCTGGGTCCAGGGGCAGGTTGAAGGTCATACACAGGAGGAGGCAGGTAGCTGGGTCCAGGGGCAGGCTGAAGGTCATACACAGGAGGAGGCAGGTAGCTGGGTCCAGGGGCAGGCTGAAGGTCATACACAGGAGGAGGCAGGTAGCTGGGTCCAGGGGCAGGCTGAAGGTCATACACAGGAGGAGGCAGGTATCTGGGTCCAGGGGCAGGCTGAAGGTCATACATAGGAGGAGGCAGGTAGCTGGGTCCAGGGGCAGGCTGAAGGTCATACACAGGAGGAGGCAGGTATCTGGGTCCAGGGGCAGGCTGAAGGTCATACACAGGAGGAGGCAGGTATCTGGGTCCAGGGGCAGGCTGAAGGTCATACACAGGAGGAGGCAGGTATCTGGGTCCAGGGGCAGGCTGAATGTCATACATAGGAGGAGGCAGGTAGCTGGGTCCAGGGGCAGGCTGAAGGTCATACACAGGAGGAGGCAAGTAGCTGGGTCCAGGGGCAGGCTGAAGGTCATACACAGGAGGAGGCAGGTAGCTGGGTCCAGGGGCAGGCTGAAGGTCATACACGTCATACAAGGTCGTACAAAAGGGCAACAGTACAGGGAGGGAAAAGGATAGTGGCGTCGTCTGGAAGTTCAGGCAATAGATAGATAACCGATAAAGTACAGGAAGGGAATATGCGTCCTTAGTGAGGCGGGGGGACCAGCGCTTTGAAAGCCATATGTCACAAAACAAACAATACCTCACAGTGATGGGATGCAAAGAACTGAACTAAATAGGGTGTGATAATGACATACAGGTGTGTGAACAGGTGATTAGAATTCAGGTGATTGGCATCTGGAAAGTGAGCTGCGTTCAGGGGATCTACGTGTTTGAGGGTGTGAGTTGGAAGCAGACGTTACACAAACATTACAACACAACAGCTGGTCTGAATATCAACCCTCAAAGAAAAACATGCAACACTCTGCGCTCAGATTGTCAAAAACTCCAACAAATGCTTCATTTCAACTCTCCTAGTTTTTCTCTACTCTGCCACAATGTATCAAATCTTTAAAAGTTTTCCTTTAACAGGTTTTTATCGTGACGTTTTTTTATCAGAGAGACGGTTCTCTGTGTCTAAGCCTTTGTGTGTTTTTATCTGGACTCTTCCCTGACAGAAGGATAGTGAAAATGATTTAAAGGAGTTTTTGCTTCTGTCTCCTCTCCTTGTGGACCTGTCCTCTGTCCCTACCTCCCTACCCACAAGGGCACAGGGGATTCATCTCACACTGACATATTTTCATCTGTACCATGGGGCTGATAGTAGCACCACAGAAGCACCACAGTAGCACCACCTGTCAAGGAGATGGACTACTGTGTGTGTGTGTGTGTGTGTGTGTGTGTGTGTGTGTGTGTGTGTGTGTGTGTGTGTGTGTGTGTGTGTGTGTGTGTATATATATCTCTTTATATATACATGTATATAAATATATATATATATACATAGTTGAAGTTCCTGCCATTAATTAGAGTAAAAATCCCCTGTCTTAGGTCAGTTAGGATCACCAGTTTACTTTAAGAATGTGAAATGTCAGAATAATAGTAGGGTGAGAGAGAGGGTGATTTATTTCAGCTTTTATTTCTTTCATCACATTCCCAGTGGGTCCGAAATGTACATACACTCAATGAGTATTTGATAGCATTGCCTTGAAATTGTTTAACTTGGGTCAAACGTTTCGGGTGGCCTTCCACAAGCTTCCCACCACAAGTTGGGTGAATTTTGGCCCATTCCTCCTGACAGAGCTGGTGTAACTGAATCAGGTTTGTAAGCCTCCTTGCTCGCACACACTTTTTCAGTTCTGCCCACACATTTTCTACAGGATTCAGGGCTTTGGATATTGACTTTGCTGTCCTTAATCCATTTAATCCATTTTGTCACAACTTTGGAAGTATGCTTGGGGTCAATGTCCATTTGGAAGACCCGTTTGCAACAAAGCTGTCTTGAGTTGCTTCAATATAACCACATAATATTCCTTCTTCATGATGCCATTATTTTCAATGACGGCCTAGGAACAGTGGGTTAACTGCCTTGTTGAGGGGTAGAACAACAGATTTTTACCTTGTCGGCACGGGGATTCGATCTTGCACCCTTTCGGTTACTAGTCCAACACTTTAACAACTAGGCTACCTGCCGCCCCTCATATTTTGAAGTGCACCAGTCCCTCCTGCAGCAAAGCACCTCTACAACGTGATGCTGCCACTCCCGTGCTTCACGGTTGGGATGGTGTTCTTCGGCTTGCAAGCCTCTCCCTTTTCCTCCAAACATAATGATGGTCATTATTGCCAAGCAGTTTTATTTTTGTTTCATTAGACCAGATGACATTTCTTCAAAATGTACGATCTTTGTCCCCATTTGCAGTTGCAAACCGTAGTCAGGTTTTTTTATGGCGGTTTTGGAGCAGTGGCTTCTTCCTTGCTGAGCAGCTTTTCAGGTTATGTTGATATAGGACTTGTTTTACTGTGGCTATGGATACTTTTGTACCCGTTTCCTCCAGCATCTTAACAAGGTCCTTTGCTGCTGTTCTGGGATTCATTTGCACTTTTCGCAACAAAGTACGTTCATCTCTAGGAGACAGAACGCGTCTCCTTGCTGAGCAGTATGACAGCTGCGTGGTCCCATGGTGTTTATACTTGCGTACAATTGTTTGTACAGATGAACGTGGTACCTTCAGGCATTTGGAAATTGCTCCCAAGGATGAACCAGACTTGTGGAGGTCTACAATTTTTTACACCTCCAAATGACTCAAATGATGTCAGTTAGCCTATCAGAAACTTGTAAAGCCATGACATAATTTTCTGGAATATTCCAAGCTGTTTAAAGGCACAGTCAAATGTATGTAAACATCTGACCAACTGGAATTGTGATACAGTGAATTATAAGTGAAATAATCTGTCTGTAAACAATTGTTGGAAAAATGACTTGTGTCATGCACAAAGTAGATGTCCTAACTGACTTGCCAAACTATAGTTTGTTAACAAGTTAACAAGTAATTTGTGGGGGTTGAAAAATGAGTTTTAATGACTCCTACCTAAGTGTATGTAAACCTCCGACTTCAACTGTATATACTGTACAGTGGGGAGAACAAGTATTTGATACACTGCCGATTTTGCAGGTTTTCCTACTTACAAAGCATGTAGAGGTCTGTAATTTTGAGAGACAGAATCTAAAACAAAAATCCAGAAAATCACATTGTATGATTTTTAAGTAATTCATTTGCATTTTATTGCATGACATAAGTATTTGATCACCTACCAACCAGTAAGAATTCCGGCTCTCACAGACCTGTTAGTTTTTCTTTAAGAAGCCCTCCTGTCCTCGACTCATTACCTGTTTTAACTGCACCTGTTTGAACTCGTTACCTATATAAAAGACACCTGTCTAGACACTCAATCAAACAGACTCCAACCTCTCCACAATGGCCAAGACCAGGGAGCTGTGTAAGGACATGAGGGATAAAATTGTAGACCTGCACAAGGCTGGGATGGGCTACAGGACAATAAGCAAGCAGCTTGGTGAGAAGGCAACAACTGTTGGCGCAATTATTAGAAAATGGAAGAAGTTCAAGATGACGGTCAATCACCCTCGGTCTGGGGCTCCATGCAAGATCTTACCTCGTGGGGCATCAATGATCATGAGGAAGGTGAGGGATCAGCACAGAACTACACGGCAGGACCTGGTCAATGACCTGAAGAGAGCTGGGACCACAGTCTCAAAGAAAACCATTAACACACTACACCATCATGGATTTAAATCCTGCAGCGCACACAAGGTCCCCCTGCTCAAGCCAGCGCATGTCCAGGCCCATCTGCCAATGACCATCTGGATGACCCAGAGGAGGAATGGGAGAAGGTCATGTGGTCTGATGAGACAGAAATAGAGCTTTTTAGTCTAAACTCCACTCACCGTATTTGGAGGAAGAAGAAGGAGGAGTACAACCCCAAGAACACCATCTCAACCGTGAAGCATGGAGGTGGAAACATCATTCTTTGGGGATGCTTTTCTGCAAAGGGGACAGGACGACTGCACAGTATTGAGGGGAGGATGGATGGGGCCATGTATCGCGAGATCTTGGCCAACAACCTCCTTCCCTCAGTAAGAGCATTGAAGATGGGTCGTGGCTGGGTCATCCAGCATGACAACGACCCGAAACACACAGCCAGGGCAACTAAGGAGTGTAAGAAGCATCTCAAGGTCCTGGAGTGGCCTAGCCAGTCTCCAGACCTGAACCCAATAGAACATCTTTGGAGTGAGCTGAAAGTCCGTATTGCCCAGCGACAGCTCCGAAACCTGAAGGATCTGGAGAAGGTCTGTATGGAGGAGTGGGCCAAAATCCCTGCTGCAGTGTGTGCAAACATGGTCAAGAACTACAGGAAACGTATGATCTCTGTAATTTCAAAGGTTTCTGTACCAAATATTAATTTCTACTTTTCTGATGTTTCAAATACTTATGTCATGCAATAAAATGCTAATTAATAAAAAATATACCATGTGATATTCTGTATTTTTGTTTTAGATTCCGTCTCTCACAGTTGAAGTGTTCCTATGATAAAAAATTACAGATTTCTACATGCTTTGTAAGTAGGAAAACCTGCAAAATCGGCAGTGTATCAAATACTTGTTCTCCCCACTGTATATGTCACGGTTCATGAATCCACTGCCTCTCTTTCTCTTCCTCTCTCTCTCTCTCTCTCTCTCTCTCTCTCTCTCTCTCTCTCTCTCTCTCTCTCTCTCTCTCTCTCTCTCTCTCTCTCTCTCTCTCTCTCTCTCTCTCTCTCTCTCTCTCTCCCGTGTTTGTGTGGGCGTGGTTCCCAATCTCGGCCTGATTGTCTGCACCAGCTGGAACCACTTATCTTCCCTTTATATGTTCTGTAACCAGTGTTTCTTGTTGTCAGATCGTTGTTACTTCCCTGAGGTTGTGTCGTGTGTCTGTGCTCTTCTCTCGCCGCCCTTGTGTGGATTATCTGCTGTGCTCCTTCCTACCCATCCGGACACACTCCCCTGGATTTCTCAGCACGCTATCATTGGAAGATGCGCCCTAGTCCCTGGGTCGGATTCCGTCTGAGTACAGTCTGTCTGTCCTGTTGCTGTTGTAAACTATATTCATTAAACCATCGTTGCTTGCATCTTGCATCCGCCTCTGTGTTGTCACAGAACGATCTGACCAGACCATGGATGCAGCGAGTTCAACGAGTCTGACCGAATTCATTTCCCGCAGTATCACGAGAATGGATCAACAAGAGGAGAACATCTCCAACACAGGTCGGGCAGTACAAGCCCTTGCGACGCAGGTAGCCCAGCTGATCCAACAATTACAACATCTGAGGGGTTCCGCTGCGCCACCTACACCGGCAGTTCAACCCGCCCCGCCAGAGCCGGATTCCCAGCTAGAGCCACGGCTACCGACACCAGAGGGTTATTCAGGTGATCCTGACTTTTGCAGAGCCTTTCTTACGAGATGTTCCATGCATTTCTCGTTGCAGCCACGGACCTTCAACCGTGAACAGTCTAAGGTAGCATTCGTACTCACACTGCTATCAGGCAAAGCGGCTCTTTGGGGAACGGCGGTGTGGGCGAACCAGGACCCATGCTGCACCTCTTTCCAGACACTCTCAGAGGAGATGAGAAGGGTCTTCGATCGGGCCGTGGCGGGTAGGGAGGCGGCCAGACTACTCGCTGACCTTCGCCAAGGAGACCGTTCAGTATCGGAATACTCCATCCAATTCCGCACTCTGGCCGCAGAGTGTCAGTGGAACGAGGAGGCGCAGTGGGACATGTTCCTGCATGGGCTGGAGGACCGGATCCAGAAGGAGATTTATGTTCTGGACCTTCCCAGGAGTTTAAACGGACTAGTGGAACTAGCCTTGAGGGTCGACGCTCGTCTGAGTCGTATTGGCCGCCGAGCATGCCCTAACAGACCGTATAACGACACGGAGGGCGGGCAGGCCAGCGGCGGGAACACGGCCAGTTCAGCCTCCGCTCACGAACCCATGCAGCTGGGAGAGCTCGCCTCTCCCGGGAAGAGAGGGAGAGGCGGAGATCCCAAGGACTCTGTCTCTACTGTGGTAGAGCGGGCCACTTTATCCACTCCTGCCCGGTAAAAGATCAGGCCCGGTAGTAAACATGAGGCTACTATCGGGTGGTGTCACCACAGAGAAGACCTCATCATCTACTCTCCTCCCGGTAAGACTAAGATGGGCCACCCACACGCACGACACCCAAGCCTTACTGGACTCAGGAGCAGAGGGTAATTTCATGGACTTCAAGCTCGCTCACAAACTCCAGATTCCTATCACCTCACTCACGCACAAGATATCCGTCAACGCTCTCAATGGTCAAGAACTCCCCAACATTTCTCACACCACTGAACCTATCACACTCATCACTTCTGGCAATCACACTGAGACACTATCATTTCTACTCATGGACTCACCCCTTGCACCATTAGTCCTCGGCCACCCTTGGCTCACCCAACACAACCCCAGAGTTGACTGGGGTCATAACTCTATATCCATGTGGAGTAACAAGTGTCTTGAGTCCTGTTTAGTGTCTGCCTGTTCGTCTGTGTCTGATTCTGTGTTTCTAGAGGAGGCAGTGGATTTGTCTAACGTGCCCGTTGAATACCTCGACCTGAAGGAGGTGTTCAGTAAGTCCCGTGCTGCTTCTCTTCCTCCGCATCGTCCCTATGACTGTGCAATAGAATTATTGCCAGGTGAGTCTCCGCCTAAAGGCAAGTTATATTCACTCTCTGTTCCTGAGAGGGAGGCTATGGAGAGATACATCTCTGATTCTCTGGCATCTGGATTCATTCGTCCTTCCTCTTCTCCAGCGGGGCGGGGTTCTTCTTTGTGGGGAAGAAGGACGGATCTCTGCGTCCTTGCGTTGATTACCGTGGGTTGAATAACATCACAGTGAAGAATACCTATCCCTTACCGTTGATGTCTTCAGCCTTTGAAAGGTTACAGGGAGCATCCGTGTTCACTAAGTTGGATTTACGTAATGCATATCATTTGGTTCGCATAAGGGAGGGGGACGAATGGAAGACCGCGTTTAACACCCCCAGAGGGCACTTCGAATATTTGGTCATGCCTTTTGGGCTATCCAACTCCCCAGCCGTTTTCCAGGCACTCGTCAATGACGTGCTGAGAGATATGATTGATCAGTTCATATATGTTTACCTGGATGACATACTGATTTTTTCTTCTTCTCTCCAGGAACACGTTCAGCACGTCAGACGAGTGCTTCAGAGGTTGTTGGAGAATGGACTTTTTGTCAAGACGGAGAAATGCATTTTTCATGCACAATCCGTTCCATTCCTAGGTTACATCGTCTCGACTGAAGGTATTCGCATGGATCCTGACAAGGTTAAGGCTGTGGTGGATTGGCCAAGCCCAGATTCCCGTAAGGCCCTACAGAGGTTTCTGGGATTCGCCAATTTCTACCGGCGTTTCGTTCGCAACTTTAGTCAGATAGTCGCTCCTCTTACCGCCTTAACCTCCCCCAGAGTGACGTTCAGGTGGTCCGATACAGCCGAGGCTGCATTCGCCAAACTCAAGAGCCGCTTTGTTTCGGCTCCCATCCTCATAGCTCCCGATCCCTCGCGTCAGTTCGTAGTAGAGGTGGACGCTTCAGAGGTGGGGGTAGGTGCGGTACTTTCCCAATGTTCCTCTTCTGACGACAAGATGCACCCTTGTGCGTTCCTTTCCCATCGGTTATCACCTGCGGAACGCAACTACGACATTGGCAACAGAGAGTTGTTGGCAGTGAAGTTAGCACTGGAGGAGTGGCGCCATTGGTTAGAGGGTTCGGGGGTACCTTTTATAGTTTGGACCGATCACAAAAATTTGGAATATATCAGAACCGCCAAGCGACTCAACTCCAGGCAGGCGCGGTGGGCACTCTTTTTCGGACGTTTTGACTTCTCTCTCTCGTATCGCCCGGGTTCCAAGAATGTCAAACCAGATTCCCTTTCTCGCATTTTTGACCATTCCGAACGCCCATCCACTCCCGAGGGCATCCTACCCGGGACCCTAGTAGTATCCACACTCACATGGGAGGTTGAATCGAGGGTCAAAACGGCCTTAGAAGGGGTAACGCCTCCGCCCGGTTGCCCGCCTAATCGGTTGTTTGTGCCGGAGGGGTGTCGGTCCGATGTTATTCGGTGGGGGCATTGCTCCAACGTAGCGTGTCATCCAGGAGTCAGCCGCACTAGCTTTTTGGTTAAGCAACGCTTTTGGTGGCCACTGATGGCTCGTGACATTCACAGTTTTGTCTTGGCTTGCTCGGTTTGTGCCACTGGGAAGACTTCTAATCGACCCCCAGATGGGTTACTCCAACCGCTGTCAGTCCCTTCGAGACCCTGGTCCCACATCGCGCTAGATTTTGTTACCGCCCTCCCACCCTCCCAGGGCAAGACGGTGGTGTTGACCGTGGTGGACCGGTTCTCGAAGGCGGCTCATTTTATTCCCTTGCCTAAATTACCATCTGCCAAGGAGACAGCGGTAGCTGTCGTCGATCACGTCTTTCGCTTACATGGCCTGCCGATGGACGTAGTTTCTGACAGGGGCCCCAATTTGTGTCCAAGTTTTGGCAAGAGATTTGTAGGTTACTGGGAGCGAGTGTCAGCCTGTCTTCAGGGTTTCATCCCCAGAGCAACGGTCAAACGGAGAGGGCCAACCAAGATTTGGAGAGAGTGTTGCGATGTTTGGTTTCTAAGAATCCCTCTTCCTGGAGTCAACAACTCTCTATGGTTGAGTACGCTCACAATTCGTTGCCAGTGGCAGCTACGGATCTCTCTCCGTTTGAGTGTAGTTTAGGTTACCAGCCACCTATCTTTCCCAGTACGAAGTCCGAGGTCACTGTTCCTTCCGCTCACGCTTTCATCCAGAGGTGCCGTCACGCATGGAGCAGAGCCCGTGAGACTCTTCTCCGGGTGGGGGCGCGCACCAAGGCTAAGGCCGATCGCCACCGGTCGAAGCCTCCGGTATCCGTCGTTGGCCAAAGAGTGTGGCTTTCTACTAAGAACATTCCACTCCGATCCGTTTCGAACAAACTTGCCCCCAAATTTATCGGCCCGTTCAGAGTCACCAGGATCATTAGTCCGGTGGCGGTCGGCTCAAGCTTCCTCCGGCGTATAGGAGAATTCATCCTACCTTTCATGTGTCTAAAATAAAACCTGTGTTTCAGGCACGCATTAACCCGCCGGTCCCGGTTCCCCCGCCGCCACGACTTGTTGATGGGGAACCCACCTTTTCTGTCAATTGTATTTTGGACTCTAGAAGGAGGGGACGCGGATTCCAGTACCTGGTGGACTGGGAGGGTTACGGCCCGGAGGAGAGAAGTTGGGTACCTGCTAGGGACATTCTGGATCACTCCCTTATCGATGATTTCAATCGACAGGTAAATTCGCCTGGGAACGCCAAGAGGCGTTCCTAGGGGGGGGGGTATTGTCACGGTTCATGAATCCACTGCCTCTCTTTCTCTTCCTCTCTCTCTCTCTCTCTCTCTCTCTCTCTCCCGTGTTTGTGTGGGCGTGGTTCCCAATCTCGGCCTGATTGTCTGCACCAGCTGGAACCACTTATCTTCCCTTTATATGTTCTGTAACCAGTGTTTCTTGTTGTCAGATCGTTGTTACTTCCCTGAGGTTGTGTCGTGTGTCTGTGCTCTTCTCTCGCCGCCCTTGTGTGGATTATCTGCTGTGCTCCTTCCTACCCATCCGGACACACTCCCCTGGATTTCTCAGCACGCTATCATTGGAAGATGCGCCCTAGTCCCTGGGTCGGATTCCGTCTGAGTACAGTCTGTCTGTCCTGTTGCTGTTGTAAACTATATTCATTAAACCATCGTTGCTTGCATCTTGCATCCGCCTCTGTGTTGTCACAGTATATCTATATATATATATTTAATTGTGAAGGCTTTCCACTAGATGTTGGATGATTGCTGTGGGGATTTGCTTCCATTAATCAATCCAGAAGAATATTGGTGAGGTCGGGCGATTATTAGGCCTGGCTCGCGGTCAGTCTTCCAATTCATACCAAAGGTTTTCAATGGGGTTAAGTTCAGGGCTGTATGCAGGCCAGATCATTATTCCTCCTCCGCCAAACTTTACAGTTGGCACGATGATTTTGGGCAGATATATATATACATATTCTATAAATACTCTAACTCAGTCAGATTTCTCTGTTGAAGAGTCTGTGGACAGGCAGCCGGCTGGGAAATAGTGTCGGATTCAGAACACAGTCTCTGATTTGCTTGGAGACATTGTCAGAACAATATAAAAGGGTATAATTGGCTGTGAAAAGCTTTCGATAGTGTTTACAGGAAATCATTGGCAATAAGTGGTCTTAAATGCATTGCATTAACTTTATGGGCGTTCTGTCCTTTGAAATATTAAACATGCATATTTTATGAATTACTTTGCTATGAGTTCTGAATCTTCACTGCGCTGCATAGACCATGATTGCCTAAGCCCAAAGTGATATCCCTAGTGGGGCGCAGACATTTGGCTGTGGGGCGTCTATAGTGCTGATTGCAGGCAGTGATGGGTGATGTAGATGTCTTTAGTCGAGTACCCAGCTCATTGCATTAGAGTAGCAGCTTGTTTTGAGCTGCCAGCGAGCCAGCCAGCCAGTCACCCAGCCAGCTAGCTAGCAGTCGGTCCCTTATGCCAGGATGTTTTAGGAGTGTGGAACTCCTGTTCCTGCTAAACCATCTGCCCTCACAAATGAAGAGACATGATGCTAACCTACGCTACTGCCATTTTGCTCACTGAATTTATTGGCACGGGAAACATATGTTCATATTGCCAAAGCAAGTGAAATAGATCATTAACAAAAGTTAAATAAACAATCAAAAATTAACAGTGAACATTACACTCACAGTGTTGTAACAATGTGCAAGTAGTATTTCTGTTTCTCTGATTCATTCTATCTTTTCTATCAAACATCACTTTTTGCATGGTGAACTTTTGTTCTGAGAGCTAACTTGTATCTGATTTCTGTGGAGCTAGTCATAGCTTCCTTCCTTAGCTAACAGCCCTGTTGAGCTATGGCTGGGGCTAATATTAGTATGTCAATGTACATTGTTTTGAACATCAGTACCAGATATACCAATAAATTGTGGATTTGTACAGCTGGACAACAGCACATTTTGCTGCTAGGATACTAGCAGTACAAACGCGGAAAACTCTTTAAAGGCCTGGTGGTGCTTCTGGCAAAGATAAATAAAAGAGAAGGGTCTTTAAAAGAGAGTAAGGTTTAAGGTGAAGAAAGGGTGATCATTATTGTTGTCCTGTCCTAGACCATGGCCTTGAAGGGTCACATGGGTCTGGGTCTGACCTGGGTACAACATGAGCTCAATTGAATGTCTGGCACAGCGTGCTAAGATATGGCTCTCTATTCATGACAACACCAGTTCAAGGCATGTAGCCGAATCTGGGCAAGGTTGATGGTATATGCAGTATAGGCAGTATATGTGCTTCTAATGATGAAATAAATTGATAGCATTTCTCTGATGTGTGAAAATGTAGCCACTCTCAAATTCATAGACAGACGTTTGGATGCAAGGCCTGACAATCGATGATATCAAAAGCATTGTTTATAACCATATTTTGAGGCTATACAGTGTTTGTTTAAAACTTCTTATGGCTTAGATCCTGCTACCGGGATCGATATGACAACAGCCAGTGAAAGTGCAGGGCGCCAAATAAAAAATAAAAAAAGAAATCTCATAATTAAAATTCCTCAAACATACAATTATTTTACACCATTTTAAAGATAAACCTGTTGTTAATCCCACCGCAGTGTCCAATTTCAAAAAGGCTTTACAGCAAAAGCACGCCAAACGATTATATTAGGTCAGTACCTAGTCACGGAAAAATATAGCCATTTTTCCAACCAAAGAGAAGAATCACAAAAAGCAGAAATATAGATAATAGTAACCCCTAGCGTCGAGCAATCCCGTATCCGGGAGCGTAATCATAGCCTCAAGCTCATTACCATAACTATTCATGAAAATCGCAAATGAAATGAAAGAAATATATTCACTCACAAGCTTAGCCTTTTGTTAACAACACTGTCATCCCAGATTTTCAAATATGCTTTTCAACCATAGCTACACAAGCATTTGTGTAGGAGTATTGATAGCTAGCAAAGCATTCAGCCTAGCATTCAGCAGGCAACATTTTCACAAAAACAAGAAAAGCATTCAAATAAAATAATTTACCTTTGAAGAACTTTAGATGTTTTCAATGAGGAGACTCTCAGTTAGATAGCAAATGTTCAGTTTTTCCCAAAAGATTATTTGTGTAGGAGAAATCGCTCCGTTTTGTTCATCACGTTTGGCTAAGAAAAACCCACAACTTTTTTCCAAATTAACTCCATAATATCGACAGAAACATGGCAAACGTTGTTTAGAATCAATCCTCAAGGTGTTTTCACATATCTATTCGATGATAAATCATTCGTGGCAGTTGGGCTTCTCCTCGGAAGCAAATGGAAAAATACACGCAGCTGGAGATTGCGCAATAATTGCGACGGCGGACACCAAGCGAGCACCAGGTATATGTAGTGTAAAATGGTCAATCGTCCAATGATATGCCTACAAATACGTCACAATGCTGCAGACACCTTCGGGAAACGACAGAAAGTGTAAGCTCATTCCCTGGCGCATTCACAGCCATATAGGGAGACATTGGAACACAGCGCCTTCAAAATCTGGGGCATTTCCTGTTTGAAATGTCATCTTGGTTTCGCCTGTAGCATCAGTTATGTGGCACTCACAGATAATATCTTTGCAGTTTTGGAAACGTAAGAGTGTTTTCTTTCCAAAGCTGTCAATTGCGGCGGCAGGGTAGCCTAGTGGTTAGAGCGCTAGACTAGTAACCGGAAGGTTGCAAGTTCAAACCCCCGAGCCGACAAGGTACAAATCTATCATTCTGCCCCTGAACAGGCAGTTAACCCACTGTTCCTAGGCCGTCCACTGACTTGCCTGGTTAAATAAAGGTAAAATAAAACAAATTAAAATAATTATATAGTCAAGCATCTTTTCGTGACAAAATATCTTGTTTAAAACGGGAAGGTTTTTTTTATCCAAAAATTAAAAGAGCGCCCCCTATATCGAAGAAGTTAATCACTAACCTGTTACATGAAGTCCTATTAGTGTCATCTGATGAAGATCAGCAAAGGTTAGTAATTAATTCATTATCTCTATTTTTGCTTTTTGTGACTCCTCTCTTTGGCTGGAAAAATGGCTGTTTTTCTGTGCGTTGGTGGTGGCCAAACATAATCGTTTGTGGAGCTTTCGCTGTAAAGCATTTTTGCTTTACAGTGGCTGGATTAACAATAATTTTATCTTTAAAATGGTGCCTAATACTTGTATGTTTGAGAAATTTGATTTATGAGATTTCTGTTGTTTTGTATTTGGCGACCTGCAATTTCATTGGCTGTTGGCGAGGGGTTCTGCTAGCGGTCCTAGACAGGTTAAATTTACATTGTTTACAAACATTGGAGTATAGCAAACATATATTTTGGGTTTTGATTAAGCATGACAGTTGAACTAAGCTGATGATCCATTTATGAATTATATTCTTCAAGAATGAAGGGTTCTATGTCATTAATTTAAAAGTCCAAAGCATTCTAGCTTTAATAGGACTGGATGAGTTCTCAGTAATTGTTTGTCATTTTCCACGCTGTAAAGGTCATTGGTGAGATGCTCAAATGACGTTGTGCTTAATGTTCAGTGAAAAAGGAAAGGAAGATGCACCATGGAATTCTTAAATAGGGCAATCACACATGAACAAAAGTGTTTTCAAACAGAGAAACCACAGACAGACAGACAGACAGACAGACAGACAGACAGACAGACAGACAGACAGACAGACAGACAGACAGACAGACAGACAGACAGACAGACAGACAGAGAGCATTGTCGTCAGTTAGCCAGCCACTCTCTAATAACCGCAGGGTATCAATTATTCCAATCATCAATCAGCATGAATAATAATGAATAATAAATGCATTTGTCTGCTTCCTTCGAATGGGTGTAAAAACAGGTTCAAAGTTGTTCAGGTTGTCCTGAATTTTAATTTGATACAACAGTAAAGAATTTACAAGCCCCTTGGGATGTGTTCTCCTGTCCCAACAACACCCTGATTGTCACTTTCAATCTGTGGGCAAGAATATATAAACTACAGCTGCTGCTACTAGATAAAAATCTTTGCGTGCCTACATGTGTGTGTGTGTGAGAGAGAGAGAGAGAGAGAGAGAGAGAGAGAGAGAGAGAGAGAGAGAGAGAGAGGGGCAATAGTGCTGTTTAACATTAAGTTAACACAGAACATTAATGATGGGAAGCATGAGAGAGAGAGAGAGAGAGAGAGAGAGAGAGAGAGAGAGAGAGAGAGAGAGAGAGAGAGAGAGAGAGAGAGAGATACACAGAGAGAGCGAGAGAGAGAGTGTCTAGCTGAGCATCTCATACTCATCTCCTCTCTCCTCTCAGACAGGCAGTGAGACAGGCAGGTGGGGTGGCAGGCAGGCAGGCAATGAGGCAGGCAGGCAGGCAATGAGGCAGGCAGGCAGGCAATGAGGCGGGCAGGCAAGCAGGATGTGAGACGGACGACAGGCAGACAGGCAGGCAGGCAGTGAGGCAGCCAGGAAGGTAGGCAGGCAGCGAGGCAGGCAGGCAGCCAGGCAGGTAGGCAGGTAGTGAGGCAGGCAATGTGGCAGGCAGGCAGACAGAGAGGTAGGCAGGCAGACAGAGACACAGACAGTCAGCAGACAGACAGACAGACAGGCAGTGAGGCAGGCAGGCAGGCCAAAGCTGCAGATAGAAGCAGTGGCCACTGAAACGGCACCGCAACTGGCTGATCAAACCGCATCATTTATGAAGCAGCACTGCAGAGAGAAAGAGGGAAGGGGAGGGAGAGTACAGAGTGAAATGTTGGGGGGGGCAGATAGTGAGGCAGAGAGAGGAAGAGGAGGAAGGGAAAATGAGAGAGAATTATGATCATGAATAGGAGAGAAAATAAAGGCAGATGAGAGAGAGAGAAAGAAAGAAAGAAAGAAAGAAAGAAAGAAAGAAAGAAAGAAAGAAAGAAAGAAAGAAAGAAAGAAAGAAAGGAGAGAGGAGAGAGAGAGATGAGCAGTTCAGCTCCCGCATTTTTCAGCATCTTTTTACAAAAATATAGATTTAGAGTTTGACAAACTTTGATTTTTTTGGGCAAGGACATATACAGGATATGACCCTCCACAACATAACTTTCATTCCAAATCAAAACTCCATACATAGAACCTGATTTTGTACAAAATTACCGGGAAGGATTCCTACCACCAAATATTCTTATTTCCAAGCTTTACAGCAAATGGTCTGGCAAACAAACAAAAAAATACCTGAAACACAATCCAGTTGAATGGATAATTTTCAGTAATGTTTAGCCTGAAGCTACTTTTAAAGCCAAGGACTAAATGCTAAGACAAGCTTGCCAAGCTTGCTAGGACAGAACATATCTCCCGCTGTTCAGAGGTCATTTATAATACAGTACCCTCTGGATGTAAAAAATGATAAGGCACAAAAGGAGTACACAAAGAAGCTACTCATGGAAAATCAAGAGACACTTTTTGCTGACTATTATAAAAATGGGAACATAAGCAACTTAATCTGCCACACAGACCATCCCCTGGCATGGCGCAGTACAAAAATAACACATTGTTAACTTCTTAAGGTATAGGGGGCAGCATTTTCACTTTTGGATAAATAGCATGCCCAATTCCAACTTCCTGCTACTCATGCAAGGAATATAAGATATGCATAGTATTCATAGATTTGGATAGAAAACACTCTGAAGTTTCTAAATCTGTTTGAATCATGTCTGTGAGTATAACAGAACTTATGTAGCAGGCAAAATCCCAAGGACTAACCGTTCAGAATTTTCTTTTTTGGTCTCTGTCTGTTCACTGTGTTCTCATTGGCAAATTATATTTCTTAGGAACCTGTTTTCAGTTCCTTCCACTGGATGTCACCAGTCTTTGGAATTTGGTTGAGGTTATTCATTTGTGCAATGAAGAAGAAGGCCATCTAGGAACTGGGTAACACTGTTGAGAGTTGCGCAAGATGTGAAAAGTGGCATGGCTTGTTGTCTTCCTGTATTGAACACAGATAGACCCGTCTACAATTTGATCGATTATTAACGTTTGAAAATACCGAAAGTTGTATTACAAAAGTAGTTTAAAATATTTTGGCAAAGTTTATAGGCAACTTTTGAAATATTTTGTGGTGACGTTGCGTTTTTTGGAAGCAGTTTTTTTCTGGATCAAACACATCAAATAAATGGACATTTGGATATATATGGATGGAATTAACCTCTTGCTCCTACCTCCTACCTGATATATATGGACGGAATTAACCTCTTGCTCCTACCACCTACCTGATATATATGGATGGAATTAACCTCTTGCTCCTACCTCCTACCTGATATATATGGACGGAATTAACCTCTTGCTCCTACCACCTACCTGATATATATGGATGGAATTAACCTCTTGCTCCTACCTCCTACCTGATATATATGGACGGAATTAACCTCTTGCTCCTACCTCCTACCTGATATATATGGACGGAATTAACCTCTTGTTCCTACCTCCTACCTGATATATATGGACGGAATTAACCTCTTGCTCCTACCTCCTACCTGATATATATGGACGGAATTAATTGAACAAAAGGACCAATTGTGATGTTTATGGGACATATTGGAGTGCAAACAAAAGAAGCTCGTCAAAGGTAATGCATTTTTTATATTTTATTTCTGCATTTTGTGTAGCGCCTGCAGGGTTGAAATATGCTACCCTCTTTGTTTACTGTTATGCTATCATCAGATAATAGCTTCTTATTCTTTCACCGAAAAGCCTTTTAAAAATCTGACATGTTGGCTGGATTCACAACGAGTGTAGCTTTAATTGAGTATCTTACAAGTGGGATTTAATGAAAGTTAGATTTTTACATCATTTTTGGGAATTTGCCGCGCTGCATTTTCCCCGTTTTTTGCCCAAGTGGGACGCAAAGAACAGCCCACCCTAACCATAGCTACAGATTTGACTCCATAATGGACTCAAATGGGAAATATATGCAAGAAAATAAACTTTTCCCAAACACACAGCGTGCCCTAGACCTTCTGTCTGAGGACCAACTAGCATCACCCAGCCACATAATTATACACACAGGCACAAACGACCTGAGAAGGAAAGGGTGGCCACAGCACTCAAGGGAGTGATTGAAAAAGCTTATTCTACTTCTTCTTCTATCTCCATCCTGCTACCACAAAAATACTTCCACCCTGCTACCATACAGTGGGTAAACGCAAGTATTTCCCATGACTGTGCCTCAAAATCAAGTGTTTACCTGGCCCACCACTCTAACCTGGACTTGAACAGCCTTTACGACCAGGTCCACCTACACAAGGCAGTAGTGCCCACCTTCGCCCGGGGCCTAAGGACATCGCCCTCACCCTCAGCCCCAACACCTCACACAGGAGCAACAGATCAGCAGACACCCCGCCCAGACCAGCGAGACATTCTCCCAGACCTGCGGGACCCCCCACATACGCACAGGCCTTGAGCATGCAAACAGTACCAAACCCCACTCTTACACTAGCCCATGCCAATGGCATGTACCAGATACTCTGCAAACTCTGCTCACACTTACTAGGCTGAGGCCAAACCACACGGCTAAAAACATTGGACACAAAGCCTTCACTATCTCATCCTTGAATATCCAAGGCCTGAGGTCATTTGCCTTTGGCCTAAAGAGTAGGAACCTGGACTTCGCCAAAGAAATCAGAAATACAGACATTGTCATCCTACAAGAAACATGGTCTAGAGGAGATGGACCCACTGGTTTCCCTCTAGGTGACAGAGAGCTGGTAGTCCCATTAACCAAACTACCAGGTGTGAAACAGGGAAGGGACTCAGGGAGTATACTAATTTGATATAGAGCAGACCTAACTCACACTATTAAATTATTCAAAACAGGAACATTTTACATTTAGCTAGAAATTCAAAAGGAAATGATCTCAACTGAGAAAAATGTCATCCTCCATACTTTAATGAAGACAGCTTCTCCATCCTGGAGGGGGAAATCAATAATTTCCAGGCCCAGGGACATACTTGTCATACATACATACACCCTCAGCACACAGGGGAACAAACACCTACCTGGAGGTGACAGCATTCCCTCCCCCATATTCCCCCCTAGGCACAACTACAACAACAAAAACGAGTCACAACTCCTGCAGCTCTGTCAAATGCTGGGTATGTACATAGTCAATGGCAGGCTTCGAGGGGACTCCTATGGTACTGTAGGTACAGTAGCTTGCAAAAGTATTCACCCCCTTGGCATTTTTCATATTTTTTTTTGCCTTACAACCTGGAAATAAAATAGATTTGGGGGGGGATTGTATCATTTGATTTACACAACATGCCTACCACTTTGAAGATGCAAAATATATTTTATTGTGAAACAAACATGAAATGAGACAATAAAACTGAAAACTTGGGCGTGCGTAACTGTTCACCCCCTCCTAAGTGAATTATAGCTGCAAGCAATTACAGCTGCAAGTCTCTCAGGGTCTCTATAAATTTGGCACATCTAGCCACTGGGATTTTTGCCCATTCTTCAAGGCAAAACTGCTCCAGCTCCTTCAAGTTGGATGGGTTCCACTGGTATACAGCAATCTTTAAGTCATACCACAGATTCTCAATTGAATTGAGGTCTGGGCTTTGACTAGGCCATTCCAAGACATTTAAATGTTTCCCCTTAAACCGCTCGAGTGTTGCTTTAGCAGCACGCTTGGGGTCATTGTCCTACTGGAAGGTGAACCTCTGTCCCACTCTCAAATCTCTGGAAGACTGAAACAGGTTTCCCTCAATAATTTCCCTGTATTTAGCACCACCCATCATTCCGTCAATTCTGACCAGTTTCCCAGTCCCTGCCGATGAAAAACATCCCCACAGCATGACTCTGCTACCACCATGCTTCACTGTGGGGATGGTATTCTCGGGGTGATAAGAGGTGTTGGGTTTGCACCAGACATAGCATTTTCCTTAGGGGCACTATAATAATAATAAGGGATAAGCATATAATTTGTAGATTTCGATATAAAACACTCTCAAGTTTCTAAAACTGTTACAGTTATGTCTATGAGTATAATATAACTTATTTGGAAGGCAAAACCCAGAGGACAAAACCCCAAGGACAAATGAGGGAAATAAGTATTTGACCCATCTGCAAAACATGACTTAGTACTTGGTGGCAAAACCCTTGTTGGCAATCACAGAGGTCAGACGTTTCTTGCAGTTGGCCACCAGGTTTGCACACATCTCAAGAGGGATTTTGTCCCACTCCTCTTTGCAGATCTTCTCCAAGTCATTAAGGTTTCGAGGCTGACATTTGGCAACTCGAACCTTCAGCTCCCTCCACAGATTTTGGATGGGATTAAGGTCTGGAGATTGTTTAGGCCACTCCAGGACCTTAATGTGCTTCTTCTTGAGCCACTCCTTTGTTGCCTTGGCTGTGTGTTTTGGGTCATTGTCATGCTGGAATACCCATCCACAACCCATTTTCAAATCCCTGGCTGAGGGAAGGAGGTTCTCACCCAAGATTTGACGGTACATGGCCCCGTCCATCGTCCCTTTGATGTGGTGAAGTTGTCCTGTCCCCTTAGCAGAAAAACACGCCCAAAGCATAATGTTGTTTGACGGTGGGGATGGTGTTCTTGGGATCATAGGCAGCATTCCTCCTCCTCCAAACACAGCGAGTTGAGTTGATGCCAAATAGCTCCATTTTGGTCTCATCTGACCAAAGCACTTTCACCCAGTTGTCCTCTGAATCATTCAGATATGAATTGGCAAACTTCAGACGGGCATGTATGTGTGCTTTCTTGAGCAGGGGGACCTTGCGGGCGCTGCAGGATTTCAGTCCTTCACGGCGTAGTGTGTTACCAATTGTTTTCTTGGTGACTATGGTCCCAGCTGCCTTGATATCATTGACAAGATCCTCCTGTGTAGTTCTGGGCTGATTCCTCACCGTTCTCATGATCATTGCAACTTCACGAGGTGAGATCTTGCATGGAGCCCCAGGCCGAGGGAGATTGACAGTTATTTTGTGTTTCTTCCATGTGCGAATAATCACACTAACTGTTGTCACCTTCTCACCAAGTTGCTTGGCGATGGTCTTGTAGCCCCTTCCAACCTTCTGTACGTCTAGAATCTTGTCCCTGACATCCTTGGAGAGCTCTTTGGTCTTGGCCATGGTGGAGAGTTTGGAATCTGATTGATTGCTTCTGTGGACAGGTGTCTTTTATACAGGTAACAAAATGAAATTAGGAGCACTCCCTTTACGAGTGTGCTCCTAATCTCAGCTTGTTACCTGTATAAAAGACACCTGGGAGCCAGAAATCTTTCTGATTGAGAGGGTGTCAAATACTTATTTCCCTCATTAAAATGCTAATCAATTTATAACATTTTTGACATGCATTTTTCTGGATTTATTTGTTGTTATTCTGTCTCTCACTGTTCAAATAAACCTACCATAAAAATTATAAGCGCGAGAAGGGATCACCAAGAAGTTAATGGCCAAAAAGCTACATTTTAGTCTAATCTGATCAGAGTACCTTCTTCCATATGTTTGGGGAGTCTCCCACATGCCTTTTGGCGAACACCAAATGTGTTTGCTTATTTATTTATTTAAGCAATGGCCTTTTTTTCTGGCCACTCTTCCGTAAGGCCCAGCTCTGTGGAGTGTACGGCTTAAAGTGGTCCTATGGACAGATACTCCAATCTCCGCTGTGGAGCTTTGCAGCTCCTTCAGGGTTATCTTTGGTCTCTTTGTTGCGTCTCTGATCAATGCCCTCCTTGCCTGGTCAATGAGTTTTGGTGGGCGGTCCTCTCTTGGCAGGTTTGTTGTGGTGCCATATTCTTTCAATTTTTAAACAATGGATTTAATGCTGCTCTGTGGGATGTTCAAAATGTAAGATATTTTTTTATAACCCAACCCTGATCTGTACTTCTCCACAACTTTGTCGCTGATCTGTTTGGAGAGCTCCTTGGTCTCCATTGTGCCCCTTGCTTGGTAGTGCCCCTTGCTTAGTGGCGTTGCAGACTCTGGGGCCTTTCAGAACAGGTGTATACTGAGATCATGTGACAATCATGTGACACTTAGATTGCACACAGGTGAACTTTATTTAACTAATTATGTGGGTTCTGAGGGTAATTGGTTGCACCAGATCTTATGTAGGGGCTTCATAGCAAAGGGGGCGAATACATACGCACACACCACATTTCTGTTTTGATTTTCTTTTGACTTTTTGAAACAAGTTATGTTTTTTATTTCACTTCACCAATTTGGACTATTTTGTGTATGTCCATTACATGAAATCCAAATAGAAATCTATTTAAATAACAGGTTGTAATGCAACAAAATAGGAAAAACGCCAAGGGGGGTGAACACTTTTGCAAGGCACTGTACACCTATAGCTCATCTCATCTCTTGGCTTTAGTACTGTAGACTACTTTATCACTGACTTCAAACCATGGGTAAACCACTTCTCCAATCTTTTTGACCCTATAACATCAAATAAAATAAAATGTAATGGTCACATACACATGGTTATCAGATGTTAAAACTTCATAGGGCTGAGATCCCGTTAACGGGATCGATATGACAACAGCCAGTGAAAGTGCAGGGCGCCAAATTCAAAACAACAGAAATCTCAGAATTAAAATTCCTCAAACATACATGTATTTTATACAGTTTTAAATGTAATCTTGTTGTTAATCCCACCACAGTGTCCGATTTAAAATAGGCTTTACAACGAAAGCACCACAAACGATTATGTTAGGTCACCACCAAGCAATAGAAAAACACAGCCATTTTTCCAACCAAAGGTAGGAGTCACAAAAAGCACAAATGGAGATAAAATGAATCACTAACCTTTGATGATCTTCATCAGATGACACTTTTAGGACTTCATGTTCACAATACATGTATGTTTTGTTTGATAACATTCATATTTATATTTTAAAAATCTGAGTTTACATTGGTGCGTTAGGTTCAGTACTTTCAAAAACATCCAGTGATTTTGCATAGCCACATCAATTTGACAGAAATACTCATCATAAATGTTGATGAAAATACAAGTGTTACACATGGAATTATAGATATACCTCTCCTTAATGCAAGCACTGTGTTAGATTTCAAAAAAGCTTTACGGAAAAAGCAAACCATGCAATAATCTGAGAATGGCGCTCAGAATTGTTTTTTTTATGCGCCATGCTGGAGTCAACAGAAATCAGAATTAACATTATAAATATTCCCTTACCTTTGATGATCTTCATCAAAATGCACTCCCAGGAATCCTAGTTCCACAATAAATGTTTGATTTGTTCGATAATGTCCATTATTTATGTCCAAGTAGCAACTTTTGTTAGGGCGTTTAGTACACAAATCCAAACGCTCGTGCAGGTCCAGCAGAACGTCGGGCAAAAAGTTAAAAAAGTTATTTTGCAGGACATAGAAACATTTCAAACTAAGCATACAATCAATCTTTAGGTTGTTTTTATCATAATTCCATTGTCTGTAGAAAAGCCATGGAACGCAGGTCGCTCTCATGTGAAATGCGCATGACCAGGACCTGGCTCTCAGCAAGACCACTGACTCAAAGAGCTCTCATCCGGCCCCACAGCGCAGTAGAAGCCTCATTCAAGTTTCTAAAGACGGTTGACATCTAGTAGAAGCCCTAGGAAGTGCAACTTGAACCATATCCCACTGTGTATTCGATAGGGCTGAACTCAAAAATTATTTTTTGTCAGGTTTTTGCCTGCCATATGAGTTCTGTTATACTCACAGACATCATTCAAACAGTTTTAGAATATTTTGATCCAAATGTACTAATAATATGTGTATATTAGCAACTGGGGCTGAGGAGCAGGCCGTTTACTCTGGGCACCTCTGGGCACCTTATTCATCCAAGCTACTCAATACTGCCCCTGCAGCCATAAGTTCATGCGAGTGTAACGAAATGCTTGTGCTTCTAGTTCCAACAGTGCAGTAATATCTAACAAGTAATATAACAATTCCACAACAACTACCTAATACATGAGCGATGACCGAGTGGCATAGGCAAGAAGCAATAGATGGCATAAAATATAGTATATACATATGAGATGAGTAATGTAAGATATATAAACATGATTAAAGTGGCATTATTTAAAGTGACTACCGATCCATTTATTAAAGTGGCCAACGATTCGAGTCTGTATGTAGGCAGCAGTCTCTCTGTGTTAGTGATGGCTGTTTAACAGTCTGATGGCCTTGAGATAGAAGGTGTTTTTCAGTCTCTCGGCCCCAGCTTTGATGCACCTGTACTGACCTCGCCTTTTGGATGTTTGCGGGGTGGCTCGGGTAGTTGTTGTCCTTGATGATCTTTTTGGCCTTTCTGTGACATCGGGTGCTGTATGTGTCTTGGAGGGCAGGCAGTTTGCCCCCGGTGATGCGTTGTGCAGACCACACCACCCTCTGGAAAGCTTTGTGGTTGAGGGCGGTGCAGGTGCCGTACCAGGCTGTGATACAGCCCGACAGGATGCTCTCAATTTTGCATCTGTAAAAGTTTGTGAGGGTTTTAGATGAGAAGCCAAATTTCTTCAGCCTCCTGAGGTTGAAGAGGTGCTGTTGTGCCTTCTTCACCACACTGATGTGATGTGTACGCCGAGGAACTTAAAACTTTCCACTTTCTCCATTGCTGTCTCGTCAATGTGGATAGGGGGCTGCTCCCTCTGCTGTTTCCTGAAGTCCACGATCATCTCCTTTGTTTTGTTGACATTGAGTGAGAGGTTGTTTTCCTGACACCACACTCCGAGTGCCCTCACCTCCTCCCTGCAGGCTGTCTCGTCATTGTTGTTTATCAAGCCCACTACTGTTGTGTCGTCTGCAAACTTGATGATTGAGTTAGAGGGATGCATGGCCACACAGTTATGGGTGAACAGGGAGTACAGGAGGGGGGCTGAGCACGCATGCTTGTGGGGCCCCAGTGTTGAGGATCAGCAAAAGTGGAGATGTTGTTTCCTACTTTCACCACCTGGGGGCAGCCCTTCAGAAAGTCCAGGACCCAAATGCACAGGGCAGGGTTGAGACCCAGGGCCTCAAGCCTAATGATGAGCTTGGAGGGTACTATGGTGTTGAATGCTGAGCTGTAGTCAATGAACAGCATTCTTAAATAGGTATTCCTCTTGCCCAGACGGGATAGGGCTGTGCACAGTGTGATGGTGATTGCATTGTCTGTGGACCTGTTGGGGCGGTATGCAAACTGAAGTTCCTTACATTTCATTACATTTCATTATAGTACAACGGTTTGATTTGTCTAATCTTAGCAATTTCTTCTTAGCTAGCTACATAGCCGTCTTTGTATCAAAGATAATTGCGTAATTATCGTATTTCGTCGTCCTAGCGTAGTCTACACTGCTATCTGCCCAGCAGCTAGCCAGCGAGCAAATGTCCACCGTCTACCGAATAGCAGCACTGTAGAAAATATTACACTCAACTGAACGACTTGATTAGTGTAGTGTTAGCTAGCTACATAGTTGTCTTTGCTGTCTTCGTATCCAAGATAATTGTGTAGTTTAGAGTGTGTAGTCTTAGAGCGATTATCTTAATTTACCGAGGTTAGCTAGCCAGCTATTTGTCGTCCTTAACGTAGGAGACACTGCTAGCTAGCCAACAGCTAGCCAACGTCTACCGAATAGAACTTCTGCACTCAACAACCCGGTCGCATTCCGCTTCGCTCCACAGGTAGTATCACATTTTCATTTCATTTCATTACAGCACAACGGTTTGATTTGATTGATCGTAGCTAGCTACATAGCCGTCTTTGTATCAAAGATAATTGTGTAGTCTAGAGCGATTTTCTAGGTTAGCTAGCCAGCTATTGTCGTTCTTTTAACGCAACGTAACGTAATCAACACTGCTAGCTAGCCAGCTAGCCCCGAATAGCAGCACTGTAGAAACTATTACACTCAACGGAACGACTTGATTAGTGTAGTGTCAACAACGCAGCCACTGCCAGCTAGCCTACAAAGTCAACAACGCAGCCACTGCCAGCTAGCCTACTTCAGCAGTACTGTATCATTTTAATCATTTTAGTCAATAAGATTCTTGCTACGTAAGCTTAACTTTCTGAACATTCGAGACGTGTAGTCCACTTGTCATTCAATCTCCTTGCATTAGCGTAGCCTCTTCTGTAGCCTGTCAACTATGTGTCTGTCTATCCCTGTTCTCTCCTCTCTGCACAGACCATACAAACGCTCCACACCGCGTGGCCGCGGCCACCCTAATCTGGTGGTCCCAGCGCGCACGACCCACGTGGAGTTCCAGGTCTCCGGTAGCCTCTGGAACTGCCGATCTGCGGCCAACAAGGCTGAGTTCATCTCAGCCTATGCCTCCCTCCAGTCCCTCGACTTCTTGGCACTGACGGAAACATGGATCACCACAGATAACACTGCTACTCCTACTGCTCTCTCTTCGTCCGCCCACATGTTCTCGCACACCCCGAGAGCTTCTGGTCAGCGGGGTGGTGGCACCGGGATCCTCATCTCTCCCAAGTGGTCATTCTCTCTTTCTCCCATTACCCATCTGTCTATCGCCTCCTTTGAATTCCATGCTGTCACAGTTACCAGCCCTTTCAAGCTTAACATCCTTAACATTCCACTAACCTCATTGCAACTCCCCTCCAAGTCTCCGACCACTACCTTGTATCCTTTTCCCTCTCGCTCTCATCCAACACTTCCCACACTGCCCCTACTCGGATGGTATCGCGCCGTCCCAACCTTCGCTCTCTCTTCCCCGCTACTCTCTCCTCTTCCATCCTATCATCTCTTCCCTCTGCTCAAACCTTCTCCAACCTATCTCCTGATTCTGCCTCCTCAACCCTCCTCTCCTCCCTTTCTGCATCCTTTGACTCTCTATGTCCCCTATCCTCCAGGCCGGCTCGGTCCTCCCCTCCCGCTCCGTGGCTCGACGACTCATTGCGAGCTCACAGAACAGGGCTCCGGGCAGCCGAGCGGAAATGGAGGAAAACTCGCCTCCCTGCAGACCTGGCATCCTTTCACTCCCTCCTCTCTACATTTTCCTCCTCTGTCTCTGCTGCTAAAGCCACTTTCTACCACTCTAAATTCCAAGCATCTGCCTCTAACCCTAGGAAGCTCTTTGCCACCTTCTCCTCCCTCCTGAATCCTCCTCCCCCTCCCCCCCCTCCTCCCTCTCTGCAGATGACTTTGTCAACCATTTTGAAAAGAAGGTTGACGACATCCGATCCTCGTTTGCTAAGTCAAACGACACCGCTGGTTCTGCTCACACTGCCCTACCCTGTGCTCTGACCTCTTTCTCCCCTCTCTCTCCAGATAAAATCTCGCGTCTTGTGACGGCCGGCCGCCCAACAACCTGCCCGCTTGACCCTATCCCCTCCTCTCTTCTCCAGACCATTTCCGGAGACCTTCTCCCTTACCTCACCTCGCTCATCAACTCATCCCTGACCGCTGGCTACGTCCCTTCCGTCTTCAAGAGAGCGAGAGTTGCACCCCTTCTGAAAAAACCTACACTCGATCCCTCCGATGTCAACAACTACAGACCAGTATCCCTTCTTTCTTTTCTCTCCAAAACTCTTGAACGTGCCGTTCTTGGCCAGCTCTCCCGCTATCTCTCTCAGAATGACCTTCTTGATCCAAATCAGTCAGGTTTCAAGACTAGTCATTCAACTGAGACTGCTCTTCTCTGTATCACGGAGGCGCTCCGCACTGCTAAAGCTAACTCTCTCTCCTCTGCTCTCATCCTTCTAGACCTATCGGCTGCCTTCGATACTGTGAACCATCAGATCCTCCTCTCCACCCTCTCCGAGTTGGGCATCTCCGGCGCGGCCCACGCTTGGATTGCGTCCTACCTGACAGGTCGCTCCTACCAGGTGGCGTGGCGAGAATCTGTCTCCTCACCACGCGCTCTCACCACTGGTGTCCCCAGGGCTCTGTTCTAGGCCCTCTCCTATTCTCGCTATACACCAAGTCACTTGGCTCTGTCATAACCTCACATGGTCTCTCCTATCATTGCTATGCAGACGACACACAATTAATCTTCTCCTTTCCCCCTTCTGATGACCAGGTGGCGAATCGCATCTCTGCATGTCAGGCAGACATATCAGTGTGGATGACGGATCACCACCTCAAGCTGAACCTCGGCAAGACGGAGCTGCTCTTCCTCCCGGGGAAGGACTGCCCGTTCCATGATCTCGCCATCACGGTTGACAACTCCATTGTGTCCTCCTCCCAGAGCGCTAAGAACCTTGGCGTGATCCTGGACAACACCCTGTCGTTCTCAACTAACATCAAGGCGGTGGCCCGTTCCTGTAGGTTCATGCTCTACAACATCCGCAGAGTACGACCCTGCCTCACACAGGAAGCGGCGCAGGTCCTAATCCAGGCACTTGTCATCTCCCGTCTGGATTACTGCAACTCGCTGTTGGCTGGGCTCCCTGCCTGTGCCATTAAACCCCTACAACTCATCCAGAACGCCAGTTCTCTCACGTCACCCCGCTCCTCCGCTCTCTCCACTGGCTTCCAGTTGAAGCTCGCATCCGCTACAAGACCATGGTGCTTGCCTACGGAGCTGTGAGGGGAACGGCACCCCAGTACCTCCAGGCTCTGATCAGGCCCTACACCCAAACAAGGGCACTGCGTTCATCCACCTCTGGCCTGCTCGCCTCCCTACCACTGAGGAAGTACAGTTCCCGCTCAGCCCAGTCAAAACTGTTCGCTGCTCTGGCCCCCCAATGGTGGAACAAACTCCCTCACGACGCCAGGACAGCGGAGTCAATCACCACCTTCCGGAGACACCTGAAACCCCACCTCTTTAAGGAATACCTAGGATAGGATAAAGTAATCCTTCTCACCCCCCCCCCTTAAAAGATTTAGATGCACTATTGTAAAGTGGCTGTTCCACTGGATGTCATAAGGTGAATGCACCAATTTGTAAGTCGCTCTGGATAAGAGCATCTGCTAAATGACTTAAATGTAAATGTAAAATGCTTATAAACTCACTCACTGAATCAGCGTATAAATCAATGTTATTCTCTGAGGCTTCCCGGAACATTTCCCTGTCCCAGATCAAAACAGTCTTGATGCGTGGGTTGCGATTGGTGTGTGTGTGTGTGAGCGTGTGTGTGTGTCTGTCCGCCTGCCTACCTGCTTTCCTGCATGTTTGTGACTGGTAGTCTATAATATCCCACCCACCACACCCAGCTAAAACCAATCCAATAGAATTCCAGAGTTCACAGTGTGTGTGTGTGTGTACGTTTGGATGGTCATTACTTACCTGTGCGTGTGTTCAAGTGTGCGCGTGTGCGTCTGTGTGTGTGTGTGTGTGTGTGTGTGTGTGTGTGTGTGTGTGTGTGTGTGTGTGTGGACGTTGCTAGCCTAGGGAGACAACGCTCTATTGAGTGTGTTTCTAATTTAAAAAATAGCCCTTGCAATCCAATAAAAGGTAATGGAGGTGTTGGCAGTGTTGGGGGGAAGGGGTGAACACATTGAATTTGTAATTGCTTAATGTGCAACCATGGAATAATGAGTATTTTCCGATATTAAGCACCCTCAGATATAATAAAAACAGTGAAAGGACTTTAATAATGATGAATAGGGAGACAAATTAAACAGCCATGGATATTATAATTGCGTTAAGGGTAGGTAGGGGACTCGGAAAGAAGAAGTTTAGTGAGTCCGCCAGATCAGAGGCAGCAGGGATGACCAGGGATGTTGATACGTTTTTGAATTGGACCATTTTCCTGTGCTGCTCAGCATTCGAAATGTAATGAATACTTTTGGGAAAATGAAGTTAAAAGTACATCATTTTCTTTAGGAATGCAGAAAAGTAATAATAACAATATATGCCATTTAGCAGATGCTTTTATCCAAAGCGACTTACAAGTCATGTGTGCATACATTCTACGTATGGGTGGTCCCGGGGATCGAACCAACTACACTGGCGTTACAAGCGCCATGCTCTACCAACTGAGCTACAGAAGGACCACAATGGACCACAAAAGTACAAGTAAAAGCTGCCAAAAATATAAATAGTAAAGTAAAGTACAGATACTAAAAAAAAACTAGTTAAGTAGTACTTTAAAGTTAGTTACTTTAGTACTTTACACCACTGGATACACACAAATACACATACATAGCTTCTCTCAAACTCGCATATACAATACATGTCCCCTATCTCCCTGTTAGAGAGCCCATAGGCATGCTCAGAATGAGCATAGGGCTCAGTGTGTTTACGTCTCTGACAGAAACAAATGTCCTTTATGCAGCAGCAGCGCAGGACTCAGGAATACAATTCATGCCTGGTTAACTCTGTGGCTACTACAGCCTATACTGTCCTGGGAGGGGATGTACTGCATACTACACCTCTTGCTTGTGTAGGCAGCTTTAGCGTAAGACGTATTGGACTGGTTATAATATTCTTGCGATGTGTGTGTTGGGGTAATTGTCATTAGTCCAGTCACATGGTGCTTGGTGTGTGTCTGTGTGTGTGTCTGTGTGTGTGTGTGTGTGTCTGTGTGTGTGTGTGTGTGTGTGTGTGTGTGTGTGTGTGTGTGTGTGTGTGTGTGAGACTGAAGTGGAAGCTTCCAATATGGCTGAAAGGGGGCGTGTTTCATTGAGGACAGAGGCGTTGCCATAGGAACCGAGAAGAAGAGCCCTACATCCTGTACTGCCCATACATTTGATACTCCGATAGTGCTTAATTTAACAGGCTGGAATCATTCTGATGGGATGACTATGTAAAGATAATGCTGTGTGCTACCTGCCTCACTGCCTGTCTGTCTGCTATCTCTGAGACATGAAGGATAAAAAGCAAGTTAAGCTTTAGAAAACAGATGAAAAAGATCTGGTAGCTAGTTGAACTGTATATGAATATGTACCAGATCTTAGCCAAATACATTTAAACTCAGTTTTTCACAATTCCTGACATTTGATCCTAGTCAAAATTCCCTATCTTAGGTCAGTTAGGATCACCACTTTATTTTAAGAATGTGAAATGTCAGAATAATAGTAGAGAGAATGATTTATTTCAGCTTTTATTTATTTCATCACATTCCCAGTGGGTCAGAAGTTTTCATACACTCAATTAGTATTTGGTAGCATTACCTTTAAATTGTTTAACTTGGGTCAAACATTTTGGGTATCCTTCCACCAGCTTCCCACAATAAGTTGGGTGAATGTTGGCCCATTCCTCCTTAACAGAGCTGGTGCAACTGAGTCAGGTTTGCAGGCCTCCTTGCTCGCACACGCTTTTTCAGTTCTGCCCACAAATGTTCAATAGGATGGAGGTCTGGGTTTTGTGATGGACACTCCAATACCTTGACTTTGTTGTCCTTAAGTCATTTTGCCACAACTTTGGAAGTATGCTTGGGGTCAATGTCCATTAAGAAGACCAATTTGCGACCAAGCTTTAAATTTCTGACTGATGTCTTGAGTAGTTGATTCAATATATCCACATAATTTTCTTCCTCATGATGCCATCTATGATGCCATTGTGAAGTGCACCAGCCACTCCTGCAGCAAAGCACCCCCACAACATGATGCTGCCACCCTCATGCTTCACGGTTGGGATGGTGTTCTCGGCTTGCAAGCCTCCCCCTTTTTCCTGCAAACATAACAATGGTAATTATGGCCAAACAGTTCTACTTGTTTCTTCAGACCAGAAGACATTTCTCCAAAAAGTACTATCCTTGTCCCCATGTGCATTTGCAAACCGTAGTCTGGCTTTTTATGGTGGTTTTAGAGCAGTGGCTCGTTCTACCATGGATATACTGTAGACACTTTTGTACATGTTTCCTCCAGCATCTTCACAAGGTCCTTTGCTGTTGTTCTGGGATTGATTTGCACTTTTTGCACCTTAAGTAAGTTCATCTCTAGGAGAGACAGAACGTATCTTCCTGAGCGGTATGATGGCTGCGTGGTCCCATGGTGTTTATACTTGTGTACTATTGTTTGTACAGATGAACGTGGAAATTGCTCCTAAGGTAGTACCAGACTTGTGGAGGTCTACAATTTAATTTCTGAGGTCTTGGCTCATTTCTTTTGATTTTCCCATCATGTCGAGCAAAGAGGCACTGAATTTGAAGGTAGGCCTTGAAATACATCAATAGGTACACCTCCAATTGACTCAAGCTTCTAAAGCCATGACATCATTTTCTGGATTTGTCCAAGCTGTTTAAAGGCATTAAAGGCACAGTCAACTTAGTGTATGTAAAATTCTGACTCACTGGAATTGTGATACAGTGAGTTATAAATTAGTTATAAGTGAAATAATCTCTCTGCAAACAATTGTTGGAAAAATTACTTGTGTCATGCACAAAGTAGATGTCCTAACCGACTTGCCAAAACTATAGTTTGTTCACAAGAAATTTGTGGGGTGGTTGAAAAACAAGTTTTAATGACTCCAACCTAAGTGTATTTAAACTTCAGACTTCAACTGTATGTATGAATAGTGGTGTAAATAGGATTTTTTTGTTGTCTCTTGGTGACTTTCCAGTATATATCTATTTTTTATTTGCATTTAATATCCTTGTCTATAACTGTTCTGAACTTCATCATGTATTTGGACATTTTATGTGGAACTCAGGAAGAGTAGCTGCTGCATGTGCGGTAGCTAAAGGAGACCCTAGTAAACTCAACTAAACACAAAGACCAACCAAGGCTTTGACAGCATCTAAACAGCATCACATTAAACTGTATTACTGCTTATAGAACAGTAAGACATTACAGGAGCAGAGTATTATTGAGTGTGGGGATGGAGGGTGTTTTGTGTGTTGTGTGTGTGTGTGTGTGTGTGTGTGTGCGCGTGCGTGCGTGTGAGAGAGAGAGAGTGCAACAAGCAGAAGGTATCAAGGTGAGAGCAGTCTCAGTAACAGAATAAACCCAGAGGTGTCTCTGGCACTTCAAATAAGCTCTCACTCCATCCGACGCATACTCACACATGCACCCGCACTCACACAAACGCACACGAACACATCGTCTGTGTTCTCACCCTAACTTTGAGGTGTATGAAAGTTGCCTGAAGCGCTAGAACATGATGGCTGCTTGTCTGACCTCACAGCTGCAGCAACTAAACTCTCACAGCTGCCTCAGTAACACAACAAAAAGTGCTTAAGTAACCCTGAGATTTGCTCCTCTCATTGAAAGTCACTGTTAATCACAAGTCCAACCATTTTAGGTACACTCATCTAGCTTATACTAGAACAACATTCTTCATCCTTAAACCAATGTCAGAGACCAAATTCAAATTACTTTTAGAAGCTCAACAACTTACTCCTCATCAATTTTAATGAAGATTGCTCATTACGAACTCTTTCTCCATTCTAATTTGGGACCATGCTTTTACCATGTACTGTAATTCAATCATTCAAAAGGACTCAAAGCCGTGAAGCACTCCACTTTCGAATCACTTTCTCTTTCTTTCCCTCTCTCTCCGCTTCTCTTTGTCATTCTCTCTCTCTCTCTCTCTCTCTCTCTCTCTCTCTCTCTCTCTCTCTCTCTCTCTCTCTCTCTCTCTCTCTCTCTCTCTCTCTCTCTCTCTCTCTCTCTCTCTCTCTCTCTCTCTCTCTCGCTCTCTCTCTCTCTCTCTCCATTTCGTTTCCCCCTCTCTCTCTCTCTCTCTCTCTCTCTCTCTCTCTCTCTCTCTCTCTCGTTCCCCCTCTCTCTCTCTCTCTCTCTCTGTCACTCTCCCTCTCCTTCTCTCTCTCCATTTCGTTCCCCCCTCTCTCTCTCTCTCTCTCTCTCTCTCTCTCTCTCTCTCTCTCTCTCTCTCTCTGTCACTCTCCTTCTCCTTCTCTCTCTCCCTTTCGTTTCCCTCTCTCTCTCTCTCTCTCTCTCTCTCTCTCTCTCTCTCTCTCTGTCACTCTCCTTCTCCTTCTCTCTCTCCCTTTCATTCCCTCTCTCTCTCTTTCCCGCTGTCTCTTTATACAGTATCTCTTTATATTCAATTCAATTCAAGGGGCTTTATTGGCATGGGAAACATGTGTTAATATTACCAAAGCAAGTGAGGTAGATAATATACAAAAGTGAAATTAACAACAAAAATTAACAGTAAACATTACACATACAGAAGTTTCAAAACAATAAAGACATTACAAATGTCATATATATATATATATATATATATATATATATATATATATATATATATATATATATATATATATATATATACAGTGTTGTAACAATGTACAAATGGTAAAGTACACAAGGGAAAATAAAATGTCTCTCTCTTCCCCTCTCTCTCTCCCTCACTCTCCATCTCTCTCTCTCCACTCTTCAGGGAGACCCATTTCCATTTTTTATTTATTAAATTAAATAAAAGACCGGGGACACTTCTGACACAAATCCCTGCAGGATCAGGAACAGTGTTTGTGTGCAGGCACTTGAGAGACGCAACAACCTCCGGCTCCTAGGACCCTTGCAGCAGATCAGACGAGGAGGCATTACTAATAGGGCTGCTTTTGTTTCTCTGGCTTCGTGACACCTCACTTTGGAGCTTTCCTGCTTTCTTGGAGTACCCTTGTGTCTTAATGGGCCACAAAGTCATTAACTTTGGTTCGTTGCGTGAAAAGGGAAGAAGTGGGATAGCAGAGGTGGGTACATTTGAAGGTGCAAGAGTGAGTTTGATAGCAACAACAAAACGTTTTCTAATTAAAAGTTGTTCTATGGTAATTTGTTTTGCCTGCAGGTGCGTGTGTTGCTTCGTTCCCAGGAATGGCCTAGCAATGTTTTCACTCATATCCATTGTCTCTATATGCTTGTAAGTCAGTAGGGAAGAAGAGTTTACTTCCCTGATCAGAAAGCTGTTTTCAAATCAAGGAAATATTATACAAATGTAATATGTGTATGTGTGTTGACTGTAACTTGATAATGGAATGTTTTCCCGTGGACTGTTGTCAACACTTTCTGTTTTATAGTTTGTTTCATAATGTTCTCTAGTAGTACCGTATACACACATTTCAGGAGCACAACACTAGCTACTGTTTTTCCTGGCATCTATTTCATTATTATTAATTCACCAATGCCCCCTCTCCCCTCTCCCCTCTCCCCTCTCTCTGTCTTCTGCTGACACTGTATCTTTCCTCCTCTGTCTCTCTACCTCCCTTTCTCTCAATACTGCTGCCCCTGTCTCTCTGTCTCTCCCCCCTTTCTCTCAATACTGCTGTCCCTGTCTCTCTGTCTCTCTCTCAATACTGCTGTCCCTGTCTCTCTGTCTCTCTCCCTCCCTTTCTCTCAATACTGCTGTCCCTGTCTCTCTGTCTCTCTCCCTCCCTTTCTCTCAATACTGCTGTCTCTGTCTCTCTCCCTCTCTTTCTCTCAATACTGCTGTCCCTGTCTCTCCTCCCTTTGTCTCAATACCTCTGTCCCCGTCTCTGTCTCTCTCCCTCTCTTTCTTTCAATACTGCTGTCCTTGTCTCTCTGTCTCTGTCTCTCTCCCTCTCTTTCTCTCAATACTGCTGTCCTTGTCTCTCTGTCTCTCTCCCTCTCTTTCTCTCAATACTGCTGTCCTTGTCTCTCTGTCTCTGTCTCTCTCCCTCTCTTTCTCTCAATACTGCTGTCCCTGTCTCTCTGTCTCTCTCTCAATACTGCTGTCCCTGTCTCTCTGTCTCTCTCTCTCAATACTGCTGTCTCTGTCTCTCTCCCTCCCTTTCTCTCAATACTGCTGTCCCTGGCTATCTGTCTCTCTCCCTCTCTTTCTCTCAATACTGCTGTCCCTGTCTCTCTGTGTCTCTCCTCCCTTTGTCTCAATACCTCTGTCCCTGTCTCTGTCTCTCTCCCTCCCTTTCTCTCAATACTGCTGTCCCTGTCTCTCTGTCTCTCCTCCCGTTCTCTCAATACTGCTGTCTCTGTCTCTCTGTCTCTCTCCCTCGCTTTTTCTCAATACTGCTGTCCCTGTCTCTCTCCCTCCCTTTCTCTCAATACTGCTGTCTCTGTCTCTCTCCCTCCCTTTCTCTCAATACTGCTGTCCCTGTCTCTCTGTCTCTCCCCCCTTTCTCTCAATACTTCTGCCTCTGTCTCTCTCCCTCCCTTTCTCTCAATACTGCTGTCCCTGTCTCTCTGACTCTCTCTCAATACTGCTGTCCCCGTCTCTCTCTCAATACTGCTGTCTCTGTCTCTCTCCCTCCCTTTCTCTCAATACTGCTGTCTCTGTCTCTCTCCCTCCCTTTTTCTCAATACTGCTGTCTCTGTCTCTCTCCCTCCCTTTCTCTCAATACTGCTGTCCCTGTCTCTCTGTCTCTCCCCCCTTTCTCTCAATACTTCTGCCTCTGTCTCTCTCCCTCCCTTTCTCTCAATACTGCTGTCCCTGTCTCTCTGACTCTCTCTCAATACTGCTGTCCCCGTCTCTCTCTCAATACTGCTGTCTCTGTCTCTCTCCCTCCCTTTCTCTCAATACTGCTGTCCCTGTCTCTCTGTCTCTCTCCCTCCCTTTCTCTCAATACTGCTGTCTCTGTCTCTCTGTCTCTCTCCCTCCCTTTCTCTCAATACTGCTGTCCCTGTCTCTCTGTCTCTCTCCCTCTCTTTCTCTCAATACTGCTGTCTCTGTCTCTCTCCCTCCCTTTCTCTCAGTACTGCTGTCCCTGTCTCTCTGTCTCTCCCCCCTTTCTCTCAATACTGCTGTCTCTGTCTCTCAATACTGCTGTCCTTGTCTCTCTGCCTCTGTCTCTCTCCCTCTCTTTCTCTCAATGCTGCTGTCCCTGTCTCTCTGTCTCTCTCTCAATACTGCTGTCCCCGTCTCTCTCTCAATACTGCTGTCTCTGTCTCTCTCCCTCCCTTTCTCTCAATACTGCTGTCCCTGTCTCTGTCTCTCTCCCTCCCTTTCTCTCAATACTGCTGTCCCTGTCTTTCTGTCTCTCTCCCTCCCTTTCTCTCAATACTGCTGTCTCTGTCTCTCTGTCTCCCTACCTCCCTTTCTCTCAATACTGCTGTCCCTGTCTCTCTGTCTCTCTCCCTCTCTTTCTCTCAATACTGCTGTCCCTGTCTCTCTGTGTCTCTCCTCCCTTTGTCTCAATACCTCTGTCCCTGTCTCTGTCTCTCTCCCTCCCTTTCTCTCAATACTGCTGTCTCTGTCTCTCTCCCTCTCTTTCTTTCAATACTGCTGTCCTTGTCTCTCTGTCTCTGTCTCTTTCCTTCTCTTTCTCTCAATACTGCTGTCCTTGTCTCTCTGTCTCTCTCCCTCTCTTTCTCTCAAAACTGCTGTCCTTGTCTCTCTGTCTCTGTCTCTCTCCCTCTCTTTCTCTCAATACTGCTGTCTCTGTCTCTCTCCCTCTCTTTCTCTCAATACTGCTGTCCTTGTCTCTCTGCCTCTGTCTCTCTCCCTCTCTTTCTCTCAATACTGCTGTCCCTGTCTCTCCCCCCTTTCTCTCAATACTGCTGTCTCTGTCTCTCTCCCTCTCTTTCTCTCAATACTGCTGTCTCTGTCTCTCTCCCTCTCTTTCTTTCAATTCTGCTGTCCTTGTCTCTCTCCCTCTCTTTCTCTCAATACTGCTGTCCCTGTCTCTCTGTCTCTCTCTCAATACTGCTGTTCCTGTCTCTCTGTCTCTCTCTAAATACTGCTGTCTCTGTCTCTCTCCCTCCCTTTCTCTCAATACTGCTGTCCCTGTCTCTCTGTGTCTCTCCTCCCTTTAACTCAATACATCTGTCTCTGTCTCTCTGTATCTCTCCCTCTCTTTCTCTCAATACTGCTGTCCCTGTCTCTCTGTGTCTCTCCTCCCTTTAACTCAATACATCTGTCACTGTCTCTGTCTCTCTCCCTCCCTTTCTCTCAATACTGCTGTCCCTGTCTCTCTGTCTCTCCTCCCGTTCTCTCAATACTGCTGTCTCTGTCTCTCTCCCTCTCAATACTGCTGTCCTTGTCTCTCTGTCTCTGTCTCTCTCCCTCTCTTTCTCTCAATACTGCTGTCCTTGTCTCTCTGTCTCTCTCCCTCGCTTTCTCTCAATACTGCTGTCTCTGTCTCTCTCCCTCCCTTTCTCTCAATACTGCTGTCCCTGTCTCTCCCCCCTTTCTCTCAATACTGCTGTCTCTGTCTCTCTCCCTCTCTTTCTCTCAATACTGCTGTCTCTGTCTCTCTCCCTCTCTTTCTCTCAATACTGCTGTCCTTGTCTCTCTGCCTCTGTCTCTCTCCCTCTCTTTCTCTCAATACTGCTGTCCTTGTCTCTCTGTCTCTGTCTCTCTCCCTCTCTTTCTCTCAATACTGCTGTCTCTGTCTCTCTCCCTCTCTTTCTTTCAATACTGCTGTCCTTGTCTCTCTCCCTCTCTTTCTCTCAATACTGCTGTCCCTGTCTCTCTGTCTCTCTCTCAATACTGCTGTTCCTGTCTCTCTGTCTCTCTCTAAATACTGCTGTCTCTGTATCTCTCCCTCTCTTTCTCTCAATACTGCTGTCTCTGTCTCTCTCCCTCTCTTTCTCTCAATACTGATGTCCTTGTCTCTCTGCCTCTGTCTCTCTCCCTCTCTTTCTCTCAATACTGCTGTCCTTGTCTCTCTGTCTCTGTCTCTCTCCCTCTCTTTCTCTCAATACTGCTGTCCCTGTCTCTCCCCCCTTTCTCTCAATACTGCTGTCTCTGTCTCTCTCCCTCTCTTTCTCTCAATACTGCTGTCTCTGTCTCTCTCCCTCTCTTTCTTTCAATACTGCTGTCCTTGTCTCTCTCCCTCTCTTTCTCTCAATACTGCTGTCCTTGTCTCTCTGTCTCTGTCTCTCTCCCTCTCGTTCTCTCAATACTGCTGTCCCTGTCTCTCCCCCCTTTCTCTCAATACTGCTGTCTCTGTCTCTCTCCCTCTCTTTCTCTCAATTCTGCTGTCTCTGTCTCTCTCCCTCTCTTTCTTTCAATACTGCTGTCCTTGTCTCTCTCCCTCTCTTTCTCTCAATACTGCTGTCCCTGTCTCTCTGTCTCTCTCTCAATACTGCTGTTCCTGTCTCTCTGTCTCTCTCTAAATACTGCTGTCTCTGTCTCTCTCCTCCCTTTCTCTCAATACTGCTGTCCCTGTCTCTCTGTGTCTCTCCTCCCTTTAACTCAATACATCTGTCTCTGTCTCTCTGTATCTCTCCCTCTCTTTCTCTCAATACTGCTGTCCCTGTCTCTCTGTGTCTCTCCTCCCTTTAACTCAATACATCTGTCACTGTCTCTCTCTCTCCCTCCCTTTCTCTCAATACTGCTGTCCCTGTCTCTCTGTCTCTCCTCCCGTTCTCTCAATACTGCTGTCTCTGTCTCTCTCCCTCTCTTTCTCTCAATACTGCTGTCCTTGTCTCTCTGTCTCTGTCTCTCTCCCTCTCTTTCTCTCAATACTGCTGTCCTTGTCTCTCTCCCTCCCTTTCTCTCAATACTGCTGTCCCTGTCTCTCCCCCCTTTCTCTCAATACTGCTGTCCCTGTCTCTCTGTCTCTCCTCCCGTTCTCTCAATACTGCTGTCTCTGTCTCTCTCCCTCTCTTTCTCTCAATACTGCTGTCCTTGTCTCTCTGTCTCTGTCTCTCTCCCTCGCTTTCTCTCAATACTGCTGTCTCTGTCTCTCTCCCTCCCTTTCTCTCAATACTGCTGTCCCTGTCTCTCCCCCCTTTCTCTCAATACTGCTGTCTCTGTCTCTCTCCCTCTCTTTCTCTCAATACTGCTGTCTCTGTCTCTCTCCCTCTCTTTCTCTCAATACTGATGTCCTTGTCTCTCTGCCTCTGTCTCTCTCCCTCTCTTTCTCTCAATACTGCTGTCCTTGTCTCTCTGTCTCTGTCTCTCTCCCTCTCTTTCTCTCAATACTGCTGTCCCTGTCTCTCCCCCCTTTCTCTCAATACTGCTGTCTCTGTCTCTCTCCCTCTCTTTCTCTCAATACTGCTGTCTCTGTCTCTCTCCCTCTCTTTCTTTCAATACTGCTGTCCTTGTCTCTCTCCCTCTCTTTCTCTCAATACTGCTGTCCTTGTCTCTCTGTCTCTGTCTCTCTCCCTCTCTTTCTCTCAATACTGCTGTCCCTGTCTCTCCCCCCTTTCTCTCAATACTGCTGTCTCTGTCTCTCTCCCTCTCTTTCTCTCAATACTGCTGTCTCTGTCTCTCTCCCTCTCTTTCTTTCAATACTGCTGTCCTTGTCTCTCTCCCTCTCTTTCTCTCAATACTGCTGTCCCTGTCTCTCTGTCTCTCTCTCAATACTGCTGTTCCTGTCTCTCTGTCTCTCTCTAAATACTGCTGTCTCTGTCTCTCTCCCTCCCTTTCTCTCAATACTGCTGTCCCTGTCTCTCTGTGTCTCTCCTCCCTTTAACACAATACATCTGTCTCTGTCTCTCTGTATCTCTCCCTCTCTTTCTCTCAATACTGCTGTCCCTGTCTCTCTGTGTCTCTCCTCCCTTTAACTCAATACATCTGTCACTGTCTCTGTCTCTCTCCCTCCCTTTCTCTCAATACTGCTGTCCCTGTCTCTCTGTCTCTCCTCCCGTTCTCTCAATACTGCTGTCTCTGTCTCTCTCCCTCTCTTTCTCTCAATACTGCTGTCCTTGTCTCTCTGTCTCTGTCTCTCTCCCTCTCTTTCTCTCAATACTGCTGTCTCTGTCTCTCTCCCTCTCTTTCTTTCAATACTGCTGTCCTTGTCTCTCTCCCTCTCTTTCTCTCAATACTGCTGTCCCTGTCTCTCTGTCTCTCTCTCAATACTGCTGTTCCTGTCTCTCTGTCTCTCTCTAAATACTGCTGTCTCTGTATCTCTCCCTCTCTTTCTCTCAATACTGCTGTCTCTGTCTCTCTCCCTCTCTTTCTCTCAATACTGATGTCCTTGTCTCTCTGCCTCTGTCTCTCTCCCTCTCTTTCTCTCAATACTGCTGTCCTTGTCTCTCTGTCTCTGTCTCTCTCCCTCTCTTTCTCTCAATACTGCTGTCCCTGTCTCTCCCCCCTTTCTCTCAATACTGCTGTCTCTGTCTCTCTCCCTCTCTTTCTCTCAATACTGCTGTCTCTGTCTCTCTCCCTCTCTTTCTTTCAATACTGCTGTCCTTGTCTCTCTCCCTCTCTTTCTCTCAATACTGCTGTCCTTGTCTCTCTGTCTCTGTCTCTCTCCCTCTCGTTCTCTCAATACTGCTGTCCCTGTCTCTCCCCCCTTTCTCTCAATACTGCTGTCTCTGTCTCTCTCCCTCTCTTTCTCTCAATTCTGCTGTCTCTGTCTCTCTCCCTCTCTTTCTTTCAATACTGCTGTCCTTGTCTCTCTCCCTCTCTTTCTCTCAATACTGCTGTCCCTGTCTCTCTGTCTCTCTCTCAATACTGCTGTTCCTGTCTCTCTGTCTCTCTCTAAATACTGCTGTCTCTGTCTCTCTCCCTCCCTTTCTCTCAATACTGCTGTCCCTGTCTCTCTGTGTCTCTCCTCCCTTTAACTCAATACATCTGTCTCTGTCTCTCTGTATCTCTCCCTCTCTTTCTCTCAATACTGCTGTCCCTGTCTCTCTGTGTCTCTCCTCCCTTTAACTCAATACATCTGTCACTGTCTCTCTCTCTCCCTCCCTTTCTCTCAATACTGCTGTCCCTGTCTCTCTGTCTCTCCTCCCGTTCTCTCAATACTGCTGTCTCTGTCTCTCTCCCTCTCTTTCTCTCAATACTGCTGTCCTTGTCTCTCTGTCTGTCTCTCTCCCTCTCTTTCTCTCAATACTGCTGTCCTTGTCTCTCTCCCTCCCTTTCTCTCAATACTGCTGTCCCTGTCTCTCCCCCCTTTCTCTCAATACTGCTGTCCCTGTCTCTCTGTCTCTCCTCCCGTTCTCTCAATACTGCTGTCTCTGTCTCTCTCCCTCTCTTTCTCTCAATACTGCTGTCCTTGTCTCTCTGTCTCTGTCTCTCTCCTCGCTTTCTCTCAATACTGCTGTCTCTGTCTCTCTCCCTCCCTTTCTCTCAATACTGCTGTCCCTGTCTCTCCCCCTTTCTCTCAATACTGCTGTCTCTGTCTCTCTCCTCTCTTTCTCTCAATACTGCTGTCTCTGTCTCTCTCCCTCTCTTTCTCTCAATACTGATGTCCTTGTCTCTCTGCCTCTGTCTCTCTCCCTCTCTTTCTCTCAATACTGCTGTCCTTGTCTCTCTGTCTCTGTCTCTCTCCCTCTCTTTCTCTCAATACTGCTGTCCCTGTCTCTCCCCCCTTTCTCTCAATACTGCTGTCTCTGTCTCTCTCCCTCTCTTTCTCTCAATACTGCTGTCTCTGTCTCTCTCCCTCTCTGGTCCTTCTGTAGCTCAGTTGGTAGAGCATGGCGCTTGTAACGCCAGGGTAGTGGGTTCGATTCCCGGGACCACCCATACGTAGAATGTATGCACACATGACTGTAAGTCGCTTTGGATAAAAGCGTCCGCTAAATGGCATATATTATTATTATTATTACTGCTGTCCCTGTCTTACTGTCTCTCTCCCTCCCTTTCTCTCAATACTGCTGTTCCTGTCTCTCTGTCTCTCTCCCTCCCTTTCTCTCAATACTGCTGTTCCTGTCTCTCTGTCTCTCTCCCTCGCTTTCTCTCAATACTGCTGTCTCTGTCTCTCTCCCCCCTTTCTCTCAATACTGCTGTCTCTGTCTCTCTCCCTCTCTTTCTCTCAATACTGCTGTCCTTGTCTCTCTGTCTCTGTCTCTCTCCCTCTCAATACTGCTGTCCCTGTCTTTCTGTCCCTCTCTCAATACTGCTGTCCCTGTCTCTGTCTCTCTCTCAATACTGCTGTCCCTGTCTCTCTGTCTCTCTCTCAATACTGCTGTCCCTGTCTCTCTGTCTCTCTCTCAATACTGCTGTCCCGGTCTCTCTGTATCTCTCTCAATACTGCCGTCACTGTCTCTCTTTGTCTCTCCTCCCTTTCTCTCAGTACCTCTGTCACTGTCTCTGTCTCTCTCCCTCTCTTTCTCTCAATACTGCTGTCCCTGTCTCTCTGTCTCTCCTCCCTTTCTCTCAATACTTCTGTCCCTGTCTCTGTCTATCTCCCTCCCTAATTATTGCTGCCCCTGTCCCTGTCTCTCTGTCTTTCTCCCTCCCTTTCTCTCAATACCCCTGTCTCTCTGTCTTTCTCCCTCCCTTTCTCTCAATACCCCTGTCCCTGTCTCTCTGTCTTTCTCCCTCCTTTTCTCTCAATACCCCTGTCCCTGTCTCTCTGTCTTTCTCCCTCCCTTTCTCTCACTACCCCTGTCCCTGTCTCTCTGTCTTTCTCCCTCTCTTTCTCTCAATACTGCTGTCCTTGTCTCTCTGCCTCTGTCTCTCTCCCTCTCTTTCTCTCAATACTGCTGTCCCTGTCTCTCTGTCTCTATCTCAATACTGCTGTCCCCGTCTCTCTGTCTCTCTCTCAATACTGCTGTCTCTGTCTCTCTCCCTCCCTTTCTCTCAATACTGCTGTCCCTGTCTCTCTGTCTCTCTCACTCCCTTTCTCTCAATACTGCTGTCCCTGTCTCCCTGTCTCTCTCTCAATACTGCTGTCCCTGTCTCTCTCCCTCTCAATACCGCTGTCCCTGTCTCTCTGTGTCTCTCCTCCCTTTGTCTCAATACCTCTGTCCCTGTCTATCTCCCTCTCTTTCTTTCAATACTGCTGTCCTTGTCTCTCTGTCTCTGTCTCTCTCCCTCTCTTTCTCTCAATACTGCTGTCCTTGTCTCTCTGTCCCTCTCTTAATACTGCTGTCCTTGTCTCTCTGTCTCTGTCTCTGTCTCTCTCCCTCTCTTTCTCTCAATACTGCTGTCCCTGTCTATCTGTCTCTCTCCCTCCCTTTCTCTCAATACTGCTGTCCCTGTCTCTCTGTGTCTCTCCTCCATTTCTCTCAATACTGCTGTCCCTGTCTCTCTGTGTCTCTCCTCCCTTTGTCTCAATAGCTCTGTCCCTGTCTCTCTGTGTCTCTCCCTCCCTTTCTCTCAATACTGCGCTCTCTCTCTCTCTCTCTCTCTCTCTCTCTCTCTCTCTCTCTCTCTCTCTCTCTCTCTCTCTCTCTCTCTCTCTCTCTCTCTCTCTCTCTCTCTCTCTCTCTCTCTCTCTCTCTCTCTCTCTCTCTCTCTCTGTGTCTCTCCCTATCTCTAGCTGCCCTTTCTCAAATGGCTAATCTCTCTCTTCCCTGTCCTTCTCTCTCTCTCCCCCCCCTTTCTGTCGTCCCTCTCCCTGTGTCACTCCTCTCTCCAACACTCCCTCCACCCCCCCCCTCTCTCTGTGTCTCTCCCTATCTCTAGCTGCCCTTTCTCAAATTGCTAATCTCTCTCTTCCCTGTCCTTCTCTCTTTCCCTTCCCCTCCCTATCGCTCCTTTCACTACCCTTACTCCAAATTCTCCCCTTCCAACCAAATCTCTTTCCTCCCCTTTCCTATATCTCTCCACCCACACATCTCTCACTCTCTCTTTCTGGCAGCCTCTGATGGCCAGGTTGGGCTGTGAGCTGGGCTGTGGTGTGTTGGCTGTGGGCCAGTCAGTGGGGATTTATGGTCATGGGTGTCTGTCAGGGACGAGCTCCTCACACCTCTGATAAAGCCATATCATCAACAGGGGGCGACCAGCGTGGCACATTCATTACCACTTTACTCCTCCAACTGATACTGGTGTGTGTGTGTGTGTGTGTGTGTGTGTGTGTGTGTGTGTGTGTGTGTGTGTGTGTGTGTGTGTGTGTGTGTGTGTGTGTGTGTGTGTGTGTGTGTGTGTGTGTGTGTGTGTGTGTGTGTGTGTGTGTGTGTGTGTGTGTGTGTGTGTGTGTGTGTGTGTGTGTGTGTGTGTGTGTGTGTGTGTGTGTGTGTGTGTGTGTGTGTGTGTGTGTTTAGCTAATCTATCTCTGGCCAGCAAAAGTATATTTTGGCCAGGCTCCCAGGGAGGTCTGGATGGACTGAGTAGACCTCTAGCTTAAGACTCCCTGCCACCGCACTGAAACCTTCATGGTAAACCTAACATTCCTCAGCTGCTACACACCACTGCTTGGTCCTATTAAAACCCCCACAGCGCTATCAGTACTGGGCAGCAGCCAGGATGCTAGGCTAAACTAAGCTAACAGTCGCCTACTGGGCAGATGGCAGGACTCTAAGCTATGTTAACAGTAACATACTAATGCTGTGGAGTCAGTCGTGATAATGCACAACGTTGACTGAGTGTATTCACATCAGGAAACACGTCCTGCTATCTATCTCTCACGGGGAGATATGAAGGCTGTCAGTGCTCCACAGAGCCTGAGAGAGGTAGGGCTGAGCTGAGAGAGATAGGGCTGAGCTGAGAGAGATAGGGCTGGGCTGAGAGAGATAGGGCTAGCCTGAGCTGCAGAGGATAAATCCTACCTTTTAATGCAGTGCACATGCTGGGTAGATATGGACTGTGCACATGCTGGGTAGATATGGACTGTGCACATGCTGGGTAGATATGGACTGTGCACATGCTGGGTAGATATGGACTGTGCACATGCTGGGTAGATATGGACTGTGCACATGCTGGGTAGATATGGACTGTGCACATGCTGGGTAGATATGGACTGTGCACATAATGGGTAGATATGGACTGTGCACATGCTGGGTAGATATGGACTGTGCACATGCTGAGTAGATATGGACTGTGCACATAATGGGTAGATATGGACTGTGCACATAATGGGTAGATATGGACTGTGCACATGCTGGGTAGATATGGACTGTGCACATAATGGGTAGATATGGACTGTGCACATAATGGGTAGATATGGACTGTGCACATGCTGGGTAGATATGGACTGTGCACATAATGGGTAGATATGGACTGTGCACATAATGGGTAGATATGGACTGTGCACATGCTGGGTAGATATGGACTGTGCACATGCTGGGTAGATATGGACTGTGCACATAATGGGTAGATATGGACTGTGCACATAATGGGTAGATATGGACTGTGCACATGCTGGGTAGATATGGACTGTGCACATAATGGGTAGATATGGACTGTGCACATAATGGGTAGATATGGACTGTGCACATGCTGGGTAGATATGGACTGTGCATATAATGGGTGTGTTATGTTGTGTTATGTGTATGTAATATGGAGGAGTTTGTGAGTGTTTGTCTATGCATGTGTTTAGGAGAGAGTTTGCAGACAATAAGTTTAGTTCTTTGTGTGTGTGTGAGTGTTTGTAGTATAACAACATTTCAACCCTTAGGTCTTCATCAGGCATCCATATCCCAGGTGGGGGTGGAAGGTCAAATATATAGGGGCAGAACTCAGTGACATCACTTCTCTAACAGGAGGTAAAAATACATAACATAGATTCACAATATCAACATTAAATGTATAAAAATGTATGACCATACACAAGGAATGTATCCATATTTACTGTTATATATAATCAATAGGATTGAGGTCAGGGCTTTGTGATGGCCACTCCAATACCTTGACTTTGTTGTCCTTAAGCCATTTTGCCACAACTTTGGAAGTATGCTTGAGGTCATTGTCCATTTGGAAGCCCCATTTGCGACCAAGCTTTTTTACTTCCTGACTGATGTCTTGAGATGTTGCTTCAATTTATCCACGTAATTTTCCTCCCTCATGATGCCATCTTTTTTGTGAAGTGCACCAATCCCTCCTGCAGCAAAGCACCCCCACAATATGATGCTGCCACCCCTGTGCTTCACAGTTGGGATGGTGTTCTTTGGCTTGCAAGCCTCCCCCTTTTTCCTCCATGCATAACGATGTCTGGCCAAACAGTTCTATTTTTGTTTCATCAGACCAGAGGACATTTCTCCAAAAGGTATGATTTTTGTCCCCATGTGCAGTTGCAAACCGCAGTCTGGCTTTATTATGGCAGTTTTAGAGCAGTGGTTTCTTCCTTGCTGTGCGGCTTTTCAGGTAATGTCGATATGAAACTTGTTTTACTGTGGATATAGATACTTTTGTACCTGTTTCCTCCAGCATCTTCACCTTTGCTGTTGTTCTGGGATTGATTTGCACTTTTTGCAACAAAGTACGTTCATCTCTAGGAAACAGAACGCATCTCCTTCCTGAGCGGTGTGACGGCTGTGTGGTCCCATGGTGTTTATACTTGCATACTATTGTTTGTACAGATGAATGTGGTAACTTCAGGCCTTTGGAAATTGCTCCCAAGGAAGAACCAGACTTTTGGAGGTCTACAATTTTACAGTCTACAGTCATTTTACGGTCATTTTACGGTCTACAGTCTTGGCTGACTTCTTTTGATTTTCCCATGATGTCAAGCAAGGTTTAAAGCTAGGCCTTGAAATACATCCACAGGTACACCTCAAAATGACTCAAATTATGTCAATTAGCCTATCAGAAGCTTCTAAAGCCATGACATAATTTTCTGGAATTTTCCAAGCTGTTTAAAGGTACAGTCAACTTTGTGTATCTAAACTTCTGACCCACTGGAATTGTGATACAGTGAATTATGAGTGAAGTAATCTGTCTGTAAACAACTGTTGGAAAAATTACTTGTGTCATGCAAAAAGTAGATGTCCTAACCGATTTGCCAAAACTATAGTTTGTTAACAAAAAATGTGTGGATTGGTTGAAAAATGAGTTATGATGACTCCAACTCAATTGCATGTAAACTTCCGACTTCAATATATATATATATATATATTCACACAATAGTCAATTGTGAAGGCTTTCCGCTAGATGTTTGAAGATTGCTGCGGGGACTTGCTTCCATGAATTAAGCCAGAAGAGCATTGGTGAGGTCGCGCACTGATGTTGGGCGATTATTAGGCCTGGCTCGCGGTCAGTGTTCCAATTCATACCAAAGGTTTTCAATGGGGTTAAGTTCAGGGCTGTATGCAGGTCAGTCAAGTTCTTCCACACTTCTCTCGACAAACCATTTCCGTATGGACCTGGCTTTGTGCATGGGGGCATTATCATGCTGAAACAGGAAAGAGCCTTCCCCAAACTGTTGCCACAAAGTTGGAAGAACAGAATTGTCGAGGAGCTCATTGTATGCTGTAGCGTTAAGATTTCTCTTCACTGGAACTAAGGGGCCTAAACCCCATCTGGGATATGGATGCATGATGAAGACCTAAGGGATGAAACATTGTCAAAACATTGTTATAAAACAATTACCTATTTTTATTGTTCATGATTTCACCTACATCTCCAGCACCTGCAAAAAGTAGCAGGATGTGCCTATGTTCTGCACCTTTTGTGTGTGTGTTTGAACATGTATTGTGTATATTATGTGTGTATGTCTCTGTTTTGCCTCATACCAACACAGCATATGTGTTGGCCGTTGTCTCCCTTGTCTCATTCACCAGGTGTTGAGCTAGAGTGTGAAAACCATGTGTGTGTGTGTGTGTGTGTGTGTGTGTGTGTGTGTGTGTGTGTGTGTGTGTGTGTGTGTGTGTGTGTGTGTGTGTGTGTGTGTGTGTGTGTGTGTGTGTGTGTGTGTGTGTGTGTGTGTGTGTGTGTGTGTGTGTGTGTGTGTGTGTGTGTGTGTGTGTGTGCTTGTATCATAGCCATCTGGTAAGCATTAAAGACCAGTACAACTCAGGATCGCATCTCATTTTCATAACTGGAGGTTTTAATTAATGGGGAAAAATTGATTATTTCCTGTTTATTCCGAGCGTAATTGAATGAGACTGCCATAAATTGGGTGGAAGTGTTGTAATGTGTGATGAATGTGCTGGTTCATTGGGGGTGAAGGAAGAGGAGAGCTAAAGTGTCTCCTAGTCTCCTATAGATCTAAGCATGATTAAGTCTCATTAGAGTCACTGCTAATAGGTAAGCCAGGGATCAGTGATGATTTAAACAACACAACGTAGTGTTACCACAGGTCAGCTGCTGATTACTGATGATTTAAACAACACAACATAGTGTTACCACAGGTCAGCTGCTGATGACTGATGATTTAAACAACACAACATAGTGTTACCACAGGTCAGCTGCTGATGACTGATGATTTAAACAACACATCGTAGTGTTACCACAGGTCAGCTGATGATGACTAATTTAAACAACACAACATAGTGTTACCACAGGTCAGCTGATGATGACTGATGATTTAAACAACACATCGTAGTGTTACCACAGGTCAGCTGATGATGACTAATTTAAACAACACAACATAGTGTTACCACAGGTCAGCTGCTGATGACTAATTTAAACAACACAATGTAGTGTTACCACAGGTCAGCTGCTGATGACTAATTTAAACAACACAATGTAGTGTTACCACAGGTCAGCTGATGATTACTGATGATTTAAACTACACAACGTAGTGTTACCACAGGTCAGCTGCTGATTACTGCTGATTTAAACAACACAATGTAGTGTTACCACAGGTCAGCTGCTGATTACTGCTGATTTAAACAACACAATGTAGTGTTACCACAGGTCAGCTGCTGATTACTGCTGATTTAAACTACACAACGTAGTGTTACCACAGGTCAGCTGCTGATTACTGCTGATTTAAACAACTCAATGTAGTGTTACCACAGGTCAGCTGATGATTACTGATTATTTAAACTATACAACGTAGTGTTACCACAGGTCAGCTGCTGATTACTGCTGATTTAAACAACACAACGTAGTGTTACCACAGGTCAGCTGCTGATTACTGCTGATTTAAACAACACAATGTAGTGTTACCACAGGTCAGCTGCTGATTACTGCTGATTTAAACAACACAATGTAGTGTTACCACAGGTCAGCTGATGATAAACAACCCTGTTGCATGTTGTGATAGGTCATCAGAGGATGTCTGGTGACTGGAACGACATCACTGAATGATGTTCTATATGTTTCCTGAGGATAGTCTAAACTGAGTGAGTACCCTGTTGTACTGTACAAGTCAAACTCCAACACCAACGACTGACCACAAAACCAAATCACTTTCAGACAGATTCACCGAAGACAATAGATTTAAAGCAATTTGTATTTTAATCAGGACCATTTAGGAGATAGATTGGAATGAAACAAATTAAAAGTGCCTCATAATGTTTTGTCAGTTGTTCTGCTTAATTAATCCACTTTCCCAGCACAGCAGCTAAAGAGACACTCTACCACACAGACATAATGGTAACAGCTACCTACCACACTGACAGAATGGTAACAGCTACCTACCACACAGACAGAATGGTAAAAGCTACCTACCACACAGACATAATGGTAACAGCTACCTACCACACAGACAGAATGGTAACAGCTACCTACCACACAGACAGAATGGTAACAGCTACCTACCACACAGACAGAATGGTAACAGCAACCTACCACACAGACATAATGGTAACAGCTACCTACCACACAGACAGAATGGTAACAGCTACCTACCACACAGACAGAATGGTAACAGCTACCTACCACACAGACAGAATGGTAACAGCAACCTACCACACAGACATAATGGTAACAGCTACCTACCACACAGACAGAATGGTAACAGCTACCTACCACACAGACAGAATGGTAACAGCTACCTACCACACAGACATAATGGTAACAGCTACCTACCACACAGACAGAATGGTAACAGCTACCTACCACACAGACAGAATGGTAACAGCTACCTACCACACAGACATAATGGTAACAGCTACCTACCACACAGACATAATGGTAACAGCTACCTACCACACAGACAGAATGGTAACAGCTACCTACCACACAGACAGAATGGTAACAGCAACCTACCACACAGACATAATGGTAACAGCTACCTACCACACTGACAGAATGGTAACAGCTACCTACCACACAGACATAATGGTAACAGCTACCTACCACACAGACAGAATGGTAACAGCTACCTACCACACAGACAGAATGGTAACAGCTACCTACCACACAGACATAATGGTAACAGCTACCTACCACACAGACATAATGGTAACAGCTACCTACCACACTGACAGAATGGTAACAGCTACCTACCACACAGACAGAATGGTAACAGCTACCTACCACACAGACATAATGGTAACAGCTACCTACCACACAGACAGAATGGTAACAGCTACCTACCACACAGACAGAATGGTAACAGCTACCTACCACACAGACAGAATGGTAACAGCTACCTACCACACTGACAGAATGGTAACAGCTACCTACCACACAGACATAATGGTAACAGCTACCTACCACACAGGCATAATGGTAACAGCAACCTACCACACAGACATAATGGTAACAGCTACCTACCACACAGACATAATGGTAACAGCTACCTACCACACAGACATAATGGTAACAGCTACCTACCACACAGGCATAATGGTAACAGCTACCTACCACACAGACAGAATGGTAACAGCTACCTACCACACAGACAGAATGGTAACAGCAACCTACCACACAGACATAATGGTAACAGCTACCTACCACACAGACAGAATGGTAACAGCTACCTACCACACAGTCGGAATGGTAACAGCTACCTACCACACAGACAGAATGGTAACAGCAACCTACCACACAGACATAATGGTAACAGCTACCTACCACACAGACAGAATGGTAACAGCTACCTACCACACAGACATAATGGTAACAGCTACCTACCACACAGACAGAATGCTAACAGCTACCTACCACACAGACATAATGGTAACAGCTACCTACCACACAGACATAATGGTAACAGTTACCTACCACACAGACATAATGGTAACAGCTACCTACCACACAGACAGAATGGTAACAGCTACCTACCACACAGACAGAATGGTAACAGCTACCTACCACACAGACAGAATGGTAACAGCTACCTACCACACAGACCTACCACACAGACAGAATGGTAACAGCTACCTACCACACAGACATAATGGTAACAGCTACCTACCACACAGACATAATGGTAACAGCTACCTACCACACAGACATAATGGTAACAGCTACCTACCACACAGACATAATGGTAACAGCTACCTACCACACAGACAGAATGGTAACAGCTACCTACCACACAGACAGAATGGTAACAGCAACCTACCACACAGACATAATGGTAACAGCTACCTACCACACAGACATAATGGTAACAGCTACCTACCACACAGACATAATGGTAACAGCTACCTACCACACAGACAGAATGGTAACAGCTACCTACCACACAGACATAATGGTAACAGCGACCTACCACACAGGCATAATGGTAACAGCTACCTACCACACAGACAGAATGGTAACAGCTACCTACCACACTGACAGAATGGTAACAGCTACCTACCACACAGACATAATGGTAACAGCTACCTACCACACAGACAGAATGGTAACAGCTACCTACCACACAGACAGAATGGTAACAGCAACCTACCACACAGACATAATGGTAACAGCTACCTACCACACAGACAGAATGGTAACAGCTACCTACCACACAGACAGAATGGTAACAGCAACCTACCACACAGACATAATGGTAACAGCTACCTACCACACAGACAGAATGGTAACAGCTACCTACCACACAGACATAATGGTAACAGCTACCTACCACACAGACATAATGGTAACAGCTACCTACCACACAGACAGAATGGTAACAGCTACCTACCACACAGACAGAATGGTAACAGCTACCTACCACACAGACATAATGGTAACAGCTACCTACCACACAGACATAATGGTAACAGCTACCTACCACACAGACATAATGGTAACAGCTACCTACCACACAGACATAATGGTAACAGCTACCTACCACACAGACAGAATGGTAACAGCTACCTACCACACAGACAGAATGGTAACAGCAACCTACCACACAGACATAATGGTAACAGCTACCTACCACACAGACAGAATGGTAACAGCTACCTACCACACAGACATAATGGTAACAGCTACCTACCACACAGACATAATGGTAACAGCTACCTACCACACTGACAGAATGGTAACAGCTACCTACCACACAGACAGAATGGTAACAGCTACCTACCACACAGACAGAATGGTAACAGCAACCTACCACACAGACAGAATGGTAACAGCTACCTACCACACAGACAGAATGGTAACAGCTACCTACCACACAGACATAATGGTAACAGCTACCTACCACACAGACAGAATGGTAACAGCTACCTACCACACAGACAGAATGGTAACAGCTACCTACCAAACAGACAGAATGGTAACAGTTACCTACCACACAGACATAATGGTAACAGATACCTACCACACAGACAGAATGGTAACAGCTACCTAGCACACAGACAGAATGGTAACATCTACCTACCACACTGACAGAATGGTAACAGCTACCTACCACACAGACAGAATGGTAACAGCTACCTACCACACAGACAGAACGGTAACAGCTACCTACCACACAGACAGAATGGTAACAGCTACCTACCACACTGACAGAATGGTAACAGCTACCTACCACACATACATAATGGTAACAGCTACCTACCACACTGACAGAATGGTAACAGCTACCTACCACACTGACAGAATGGTAACAGCTACCTACCACACAGACAGAATGGTAACAGCTACCTACCACACAGACAGAATGGTAACAGCTACCTACCACACAGACAGAATGGTAACAGCTACCTACCACACTGACAGAATGGTAACAGCTACCTACCACACAGACATAATGGTAACAGCAACCTACCACACAGACATAATGGTAACAGCTACCTACCACACTGACAGAATGGTAACAGCTACCTACCACACAGACAGAATGGTAACAGCTACCTACCACACAGACAGAATGGTAACAGCTACCTACCACACAGACAGAATGGTAACAGCTACCTACCACACAGACAGAATGGTAACAGCTACCTACCACACAGACATAATGGTAACAGCTACCTACCACACAGACATAATGGTAACAGCTACCTACAACACAGACAGAATGGTAACACCTACCTACCACACAGACAGAATGGTAACAGCTACCTACCACACTGACTGAATGGTAACAGCTACCTACCACACAGACATAATGGTAACAGCTACCTACCACACAGACAGAATGGTAACAGCTACCTACCACACAGACAGAATGGTAACAGCTACCTACCACACAGACATAATGGTAACAGCTACCTACCACACAGACATAATGGTAACAGCTACCTACCACACAGACAGAATGGTAACAGCTACCTACCACACAGACAGAATGGTAACAGCAACCTACCACACAGACATAATGGTAACAGCTACCTACCACACAGACAGAATGGTAACAGCTACCTACCACACAGACATAATGGTAACAGCTACCTACCACACAGACAGAATGGTAACAGCTACCTACCACACTGACAGAATGGTAACAGCTACCTACCACACAGACATAATGGTAACAGCTACCTACCACACAGACAGAATGGTAACAGCTACCTACCACATTGACATAATGGTAACAGCTACCTACCACACAGACAGAATGGTAACAGCTACCTACCACACAGACAGAATGGTAACAGCTACCTACCACACAGACAGAATGGTAACAGCTACCTACCAAACAGAGAATGGTAACAGCTACCTACCACTCAGACATAATGGTAACAGATACCTACCACACAGACAGAATGGTAACAGCTACCTACCACACAGACAGAATGGTAACATCTACCTACCACACAGACAGAATGGTAACAGCAACCTACCACACAGACAGAATGGTAACAGCTACCTACCACACAGACATAATGGTAACAGCTACCTACCACACAGACAGAATGGTAACAGCTACCTACCACACTGACAGAATGGTAACAGCTACCTACCACACAGACATAATGGTAACAGCTACCTACCACACAGACAGAATGGTAACAGCTACCTACCACACAGACATAATGGTAACAGCTACCTACCACACAGACATAATGGTAACAGCTACCTACCACACAGACAGAATGGTAACAGCTACCTACCACACAGACAGAATGGTAACAGCTACCTACCACACAGACAGAATGGTAACAGCTACCTACCACACAGACATAATGGTAACAGCTACCTACCACACAGACAGAATGGTAACAGCTACCTACCACACAGACAGAATGGTAACAGCTACCTACCACACAGACATAATGGTAACAGCTACCTACCACACAGACATAATGGTAACAGCTACCTACCACACAGACATAATGGTAACAGCTACCTACCACACAGACAGAATGGTAACAGCTACCTACCACACAGACAGAATGGTAACAGCTACCTACCACACAGACATAATGGTAACAGCTACCTACCACACAGACAGAATGGTAACAGCTACCTACCACACAGACAGAATGGTAACAGCTACCTACCACACAGACAGAATGGTAACAGCTACCTACCACACAGACAGAATGGTAACAGCTACCTACCACACAGACATAATGGTAACAGCTACCTACCACACAGACAGAATGGTAACAGCTACCTACCACACAGACAGAATGGTAACAGCTACCTACCACACAGACAGAATGGTAACAGCTACCTACCACACAGACATAATGGTAACAGCTACCTACCACACAGACATAATGGTAACAGCTACCTACCACACAGACAGAATGGTAACAGATACCTACCACACAGACAGAATGGTAACAGCTACCTACCACACAGACATAATGGTAACAGCTACCTACCACACAGACAGAATGGTAACAGCTACCTACCACACTGACAGAATGGTAACAGCTACCTACCACACAGACAGAATGGTAACAGCTACCTACCACACAGACAGAATGGTAACAGCTACCTACCACACAGACAGAATGGTAACAGCTACCTACCACACTGACAGAATGGTAACAGCTACCTACCACACAGACAGAATGGTAACAGCTACCTACCACACAGACAGAATGGTAACAGCTACCTACCACACAGACAGAATGGTAACAGCTACCTACCACACTGACAGAATGGTAACAGCTACCTACCACACAGACAGAATGGTAACAGCTACCTACCACACAGACAGAATGGTAACAGCTACCTACCACACAGACAGAATGGTAACAGCTACCTACCACACTGACAGAATGGTAACAGCTACCTACCACACAGACAGAATGGTAACAGCTACCTACCACACAGACATAATGGTAACAGCTACCTACCACACATACAGAATGGTAACAGCTACCTACCACACTGACAGAATGGTAACAGCTACCTACCACACAGACAGAATGGTAACAGTTACCTACCACACAGACATAATGGTAACAGCTACCTACCACACAGACAGAATGGTAACAGCTACCTACCACACAGACAGAATGGTAACAGCTACCTACCACACTGACACAATGGTAACAGCTACCTACCACACAGACAGAATGGTAACAGCTACCTACCACACAGACAGAATGGTAACAGCTACCTACCACACAGACAGAATGGTAACATCTACCTACCACACAGACAGAATGGTAACAGCTACCTACCACACTGACAGAATGGTAACAGCTACCTACCACACAGACAGAATGGTAACAGCTACCTACCACACAGACAGAATGGTAACAGCTACCTACCACACAGACAGAATGGTAACAGCTACCTACCACACAGACAGAATGGTAACATCTACCTACCACACAGACAGAATGGTAACAGCTACCTACCACACAGACAGAATGGTAACAGCTACCTACCACACAGACAGAATGGTAACAGCTACCTACCACACAGACAGAATGGTAACAGCTACCTACCACACAGACAGAATGGTAACAGCTACCTACCACACAGACAGAATGGTACAGCTACCTACCACACAGACATAATGGTAACAGCTACCTACCACACAGACAGAATGGTAACAGCTACCTACCACACTGACAGAATGGTAACAGCTACCTACCACACAGACATAATGGTAACAGCTACCTACCACACTGACAGAATGGTAACAGCTACCTACCACACTGACAGAATGGTAACAGCTACCTACCACACAGACAGAATGGTAACAGCTACCTACCACACAGACAGAATGGTAACAGCTACCTACCACACAGACAGAATGGTAACAGCTACCTACCACACAGACAGAATGGTAACAGCTACCTACCACACTGACAGAATGGTAACAGCTACCTACCACACAGACATAATGGTAACAGCTACCTACCACACAGACAGAATGGTAACAGCTACCTACCACACTGACAGAATGGTAACAGCTACCTACCACACAGACAGAATGGTAACAGCTACCTACCACACAGACAGAATGGTAACAGCTACCTACCCACAGACAGAATGGTAACAGCTACCTACCACACTGACAGAATGGTAACAGCTACCTACCACACAGACAGAATGGTAACAGCTACCTACCACACAGACATAATGGTAACAGCTACCTACCACACAGACAGAATGGTAACAGCTACCTACCACACTGACAGAATGGTAACAGCTACCTACCACACAGACAGAATGGTAACAGTTACCTACCACACAGACATAATGGTAACAGCTACCTACCACACAGACATAATGGTAACAGCTACCTACCACACAGACATAATGGTAACAGCTACCTACCACACAGACATAATGGTAACAGATACCTACCACACAGACAGAATGGTAACAGCTACCTACCACACAGACATAATGGTAACAGCTACCTACCACACAGACAGAATGGTAACAGCTACCTACCACACAGACAGAATGGTAACAGCTACCTACCACACAGACAGAATGGTAACAGCTACCTACCACACAGACATAATGGTAACAGCTACCTACCACACAGACAGAATGGTAACAGCTACCTACCACACAGACAGAATGGTAACAGCTACCTACCACACAGACAGAATGGTAACAGCTACCTACCACACAGACATAATGGTAACAGCTACCTACCACACATACAGAATGGTAACAGCTACCTACCACACTGACAGAATGGTAACAGCTACCTACCACACAGACATAATGGTAACAGCTACCTACCACACAGACAGAATGGTAACAGCTACCTACCACACTGACAGAATGGTAACAGCTACCTACCACACAGACAGAATGGTAACAGCTACCTACCACACAGACAGAATGGTAACAGCTACCTACCACACAGACAGAATGGTAACAGCTACCTACCACACTGACAGAATGGTAACAGCTACCTACCACACAGACATAATGGTAACAGCTACCTACCACACATACAGAATGGTAACAGCTACCTACCACACTGACAGAATGGTAACAGCTACCTACCACACAGACAGAATGGTAACAGCTACCTACCACACAGACAGAATGGTAACAGCTACCTACCACACTGACAGAATGGTAACAGCTACCTACCACACAGACAGAATGGTAACAGCTACCTACCACACAGACAGAATGGTAACAGCTACCTACCACACAGACAGAATGGTAACAGCTACCTACCACACTGACAGAATGGTAACAGCTACCTACCACACTGACAGAATGGTAACAGCTACCTACCACACAGACATAATGGTAACAGCTACCTACCACACAGACAGAATGGTAACAGCTACCTACCACACTGACAGAATGGTAACAGCTACCTACCACACAGACAGAATGGTAACAGCTACCTACCACACAGACAGAATGGTAACAGCTACCTACCACACAGAAATAATGGTAACAGCTATCTACCACACAGACAGAATGGTAACAGCTACCTACCACACTGACAGAATGGTAACAGCTACCTACCACACAGACAGAATGGTAACAGCTACCTACCACACAGACATAATGGTAACAGCTACCTACCACACATACAGAATGGTAACAGCTACCTACCACACTGACAGAATGGTAACAGCTACCTACCACACAGACATAATGGTAACAGCTACCTACCACACTGACAGAATGGTAACAGCTACCTACCACACAGACATAATGGTAACAGCTACCTACCACACAGCCATAATGGTAACAGATACCTACCACACAGACAGAATGGTAACAGCTACCTACCACACAGACATAATGGTAACAGCTACCTACCACACAGACAGAATGGTAACAGCTACCTACCACACAGACAGAATGGTAACAGCTACCTACCACACAGACAGAATGGTAACAGCTACCTACCACACAGACATAATGGTAACAGCTACCTACCACACAGACAGAATGGTAACAGCTACCTACCACACAGACAGAATGGTAACAGCTACCTACCACACAGACAGAATGGTAACAGCTACCTACCACACAGACATAATGGTAACAGCTACCTACCACACATACAGAATGGTAACAGCTACCTACCACACTGACAGAATGGTAACAGCTACCTACCACACAGACATAATGGTAACAGCTACCTACCACACAGACAGAATGGTAACAGCTACCTACCACACTGACAGAATGGTAACAGCTACCTACCACACAGACAGAATGGTAACAGCTACCTACCACACAGACAGAATGGTAACAGCTACCTACCACACAGACAGAATGGTAACAGCTACCTACCACACTGACAGAATGGTAACAGCTACCTACCACACAGACATAATGGTAACAGCTACCTACCACACATACAGAATGGTAACAGCTACCTACCACACTGACAGAATGGTAACAGCTACCTACCACACAGACATAATGGTAACAGCTACCTACCACACAGACAGAATGGTAACAGCTACCTACCACACTGACAGAATGGTAACAGCTACCTACCACACAGACAGAATGGTAACAGCTACCTACCACACAGACAGAATGGTAACAGCTACCTACCACACAGACAGAATGGTAACAGCTACCTACCACACTGACAGAATGGTAACAGCTACCTACCACACTGACAGAATGGTAACAGCTACCTACCACACAGACATAATGGTAACAGCTACCTACCACACAGACAGAATGGTAACAGCTACCTACCACACTGACAGAATGGTAACAGCTACCTACCACACAGACAGAATGGTAACAGCTACCTACCACACAGACAGAATGGTAACAGCTACCTACCACACAGAAATAATGGTAACAGCTATCTACCACACATACAGAATGGTAACAGCTACCTACCACACTGACATAATGGTAACAGCTACCTACCACACAGACAGAATGGTAACAGCTACCTACCACACAGACAGAATGGTAACAGCTACCTACCACACAGACAGAATGGTAACAGCTACCTACCACACAGACAGAATGGTAACAGCTACCTACCACACAGAAATAATGGTAACAGCTACCTACCACACAGACAGAATGGTAACAGCTACCTACCACACAGACAGAATGGTAACAGCTACCTACCACACAGACATAATGGTAACAGCTACCTACCACACAGACATAATGGTAACAGCTACCTACCACACATACAGAATGGTAACAGCTACCTACCACACTGACAGAATGGTAACAGCTACCTACCACACAGACATAATGGTAACAGCTACCTACCACACTGACAGAATGGTAACAGCTACCTACCACACTGACAGAATGGTAACAGCTACCTACCACACAGACAGAATGGTAACAGCTACCTACCACACAGACAGAATGGTAACAGCTACCTACCACACAGACAGAATGGTAACAGCTACCTACCACACTGACAGAATGGTAACAGCTACCTACCACACTGACAGAATGGTAACAGCTACCTACCACACAGACATAATGGTAACAGCTACCTACCACACAGACAGAATGGTAACAGCTACCTACCACACTGACAGAATGGTAACAGCTACCTACCACACAGACAGAATGGTAACAGCTACCTACCACACAGACAGAATGGTAACAGCTACCTACCACACAGACAGAATGGTAACAGCTACCTACCACACTGACAGAATGGTAACAGCTACCTACCACACAGACAGAATGGTAACAGCTACCTACCACACAGACATAATGGTAACAGCTACCTACCACACATACAGAATGGTAACAGCTACCTACCACACTGACAGAATGGTAACAGCTACCTACCACACAGACAGAATGGTAACAGTTACCTACCACACAGACATAATGGTAACAGCTACCTACCACACAGACAGAATGGTAACAGCTACCTACCACACAGACAGAATGGTAACAGCTACCTACCACACTGACACAATGGTAACAGCTACCTACCACACAGACAGAATGGTAACAGCTACCTACCACACAGACAGAATGGTAACAGCTACCTACCACACAGACAGAATGGTAACATCTACCTACCACACAGACAGAATGGTAACAGCTACCTACCACACTGACAGAATGGTAACAGCTACCTACCACACAGACAGAATGGTAACAGCTACCTACCACACAGACAGAATGGTAACAGCTACCTACCACACAGACAGAATGGTAACAGCTACCTACCACACAGACAGAATGGTAACATCTACCTACCACACAGACATAATGGTAACAGCTACCTACCACACAGACAGAATGGTAACAGCTACCTACCACACAGACAGAATGGTAACAGCTACCTACCACACAGAAATAATGGTAACAGCTATCTACCACACATACAGAATGGTAACAGCTACCTACCACACTGACAGAATGGTAACATCTACCTACCACACAGACAGAATGGTAACAGCTACCTACCACACAGACAGAATGGTAACAGCTACCTACCACACTGACAGAATGGTAACAGCTACCTACCACACAGACAGAATGGTAACAGCTACCTACCACACAGACATAATGGTAACAGCTACCTACCACACATACAGAATGGTAACAGCTACCTACCACACTGACAGAATGGTAACAGCTACCTACCACACAGACAGAATGGTAACAGTTACCTACCACACAGACATAATGGTAACAGCTACCTACCACACAGACATAATGGTAACAGCTACCTACCACACAGACAGAATGGTAACAGCTACCTACCACACTGACAGAATGGTAACAGCTACCTACCACACAGACAGAATGGTAACAGCTACCTACCACACAGACAGAATGGTAACAGCTACCTACCACACAGACAGAATGGTAACATCTACCTACCACACAGACAGAATGGTAACAGCTACCTACCACACTGACAGAATGGTAACAGCTACCTACCACACAGACAGAATGGTAACAGCTACCTACCACACAGACAGAATGGTAACAGCTACCTACCACACAGACAGAATGGTAACAGCTACCTACCACACTGACAGAATGGTAACAGCTACCTACCACACAGACAGAATGGTAACAGCTACCTACAACACAGACAGAATGGTAACAGCTACCTACCACACAGACAGAATGGTAACAGCTACCTACCACACAGACAGAATGGTAACAGCTACCTACCACACAGACAGAATGGTAACAGCTACCTACCACACAGACAGAATGGTAACAGCTACCTACCACACTGACAGAATGGTAACAGCTACCTACCACACAGACAGAATGGTAACAGCTACCTACCACACAGACAGAATGGTAACAGCTACCTACCACACAGACAGAATGGTAACAGCTACCTACCACACAGACAGAATGGTAACAGCTACCTACCACACTGACAGAATGGTAACAGCTACCTACCACACAGACAGAATGGTAACAGCTACCTACCACACAGACAGAATGGTAACATCTACCTACCACACAGACAGAATGGTAACATCTACCTACCACACAGACAGAATGGTAACATCTACCTACCACACAGACAGAATGGTAACAACTACCTACCACACTGACAGAATGGTAACAGCTACCTACCACACAGACAGAATGGTAACAGCTACCTACCACACAGACAGAATGGTAACAGCTACCTACCACACAGACATAATGGTAACAGCTACCTACCACACAGACAGAATGGTAACAGCTACCTACCACACAGACAGAATGGTAACAGCTACCTACCACACAGACAGAATGGTAACAGCTACCTACCACACAGACAGAATGGTAACAGCTACCTACCACACAGACAGAATGGTAACATCTACCTACCACACAGACAGAATGGTAACAACTACCTACCACACTGACAGAATGGTAACAGCTACCTACCACACAGACAGAATGGTAACAGCTACCTACCACACAGACAGAATGGTAACAGCTACCTACCACACAGACAGAATGGTAACAGCTACCTACCACACAGACAGAATGGTAACAGCTACCTACCACACAGACAGAATGGTAACAGCTACCTACCACACAGACAGAATGGTAACAGCTACCTACCACACAGACAGAATGGTAACAGCTACCTACCACACAGACAGAATGGTAACAGCTACCTACCACACAGACAGAATGGTAACAGCTACCTACCACACAGACAGAATGGTAACAGCTACCTACCACACAGACAGAATGGTAACAGCTACCTACCACACAGACATAATGGTAACAGCTACCTACCACACAGACAGAATGGTAACAGCTACCTACCACACAGACAGAATGGTAACAGCTACCTACCACACAGACAGAATGGTAACAGCTACCTACCACACAGACAGAATGGTAACAGCTACCTACCACACAGACAGAATGGTAACAGCTACCTACCACACAGACAGAATGGTAACATCTACCTACCACACAGACAGAATGGTAACAGCTACCTACCACACAGACAGAATGGTAACAGCTACCTACCACACAGACAGAATGGTAACAGCTACCTACCACACAGACAGAATGGTAACAGCTACCTACCACACAGACAGAATGGTAACAGCTACCTACCACACAGACAGAATGGTAACAGCTACCTACCACACAGACAGAATGGTAACAGCTACCTACCACACAGACAGAATGGTAACAGCTACCTACCACACAGACAGAATGGTAACAGCTACCTACCACACTGACAGAATGGTAACAGCTACCTACCACACAGACAGAATGGTAACAGCTACCTACCACACAGACAGAATGGTAACAGCTACCTACCACACAGACAGAATGGTAACAGCTACCTACCACACAGACAGAATGGTAACAGCTACCTACCACACTGACAGAATGGTAACAGCTACCTACCACACAGACAGAATGGTAACAGCTACCTACCACACAGACAGAATGGTAACATCTACCTACCACACAGACAGAATGGTAACATCTACCTACCACACAGACAGAATGGTAACATCTACCTACCACACAGACAGAATGGTAACAACTACCTACCACACTGACAGAATGGTAACAGCTACCTACCACACAGACAGAATGGTAACAGCTACCTACCACACAGACATAATGGTAACAGCTACCTACCACACAGACATAATGGTAACAGCTACATACCACACAGACAGAATGGTAACAGCTACCTACCACACAGACAGAATGGTAACAGTTACCTACCACACAGACATAATGGTAACAGCTACCTACCACACAGACAGAATGGTAACAGCTACCTACCACACAGACAGAATGGTAACAGCTACCTACCACACTGACAGAATGGTAACAGCTACCTACCACACAGACAGAATGGTAACAGCTACCTACCACACAGACAGAATGGTAACAGCTACCTACCACACAGACAGAATGGTAACATCTACCTACCACACAGACAGAATGGTAACAGCTACCTACCACACTGACAGAATGGTAACAGCTACCTACCACACAGACAGAATGGTAACAGCTACCTACCACACAGACAGAATGGTAACAGCTACCTACCACACAGACAGAATGGTAACAGCTACCTACCACACAGACAGAATGGTAACAGCTACCTACCACACAGACAGAATGGTAACAGCTACCTACCACACAGACAGAATGGTAACAGCTACCTACCACACAGACAGAATGGTAACAGCTACCTACCACACAGACAGAATGGTAACAGCTACCTACCACACTGACAGAATGGTAACAGCTACCTACCACACAGACAGAATGGTAACAGCTACCTACCACACAGACAGAATGGTAACAGCTACCTACCACACTGACAGAATGGTAACAGCTACCTACCACACAGACAGAATGGTAACAGCTACCTACCACACAGACAGAATGGTAACAGCTACCTACCACACAGACAGAATGGTAACATCTACCTACCACACAGACAGAATGGTAACAGCTACCTACCACACTGACAGAATGGTAACAGCTACCTACCACACAGACAGAATGGTAACAGCTACCTACCACACAGACAGAATGGTAACAGCTACCTACCACACAGACAGAATGGTAACAGCTACCTACCACACAGACAGAATGGTAACATCTACCTACCACACAGACATAATGGTAACAGCTACCTACCACACAGACAGAATGGTAACAGCTACCTACCACACAGACATAATGGTAACAGCTATCTACCACACAGACAGAATGGTAACAGCTACCTACCACACTGACAGAATGGTAACAGCTACCTACCACACAGACAGAATGGTAACAGCTACCTACCACACAGACAGAATGGTAACATCTACCTACCACACAGACAGAATGGTAACAGCTACCTACCACACAGACAGAATGGTAACAGCTACCTACCACACTGACAGAATGGTAACAGCTACCTACCACACAGACAGAATGGTAACAGCTACCTACCACACAGACATAATGGTAACAGCTACCTACCACACATACAGAATGGTAACAGCTACCTACCACACTGACAGAATGGTAACAGCTACCTACCACACAGACAGAATGGTAACAGTTACCTACCACACAGACATAATGGTAACAGCTACCTACCACACAGACAGAATGGTAACAGCTACCTACCACACAGACAGAATGGTAACAGCTACCTACCACACTGACAGAATGGTAACAGCTACCTACCACACTGACAGAATGGTAACAGCTACCTACCACACAGACAGAATGGTAACAGCTACCTACCACACAGACAGAATGGTAACATCTACCTACCACACAGACAGAATGGTAACAGCTACCTACCACACTGACAGAATGGTAACAGCTACCTACCACACAGACAGAATGGTAACAGCTACCTACCACACAGACAGAATGGTAACAGCTACCTACCACACAGACAGAATGGTAACAGCTACCTACCACACTGACAGAATGGTAACAGCTACCTACCACACAGACAGAATGGTAACAGCTACCTACAACACAGACAGAATGGTAACAGCTACCTACCACACTGACAGAATGGTAACAGCTACCTACCACACAGACAGAATGGTAACAGCTACCTACCACACAGACATAATGGTAACAGCTACCTACCACACAGACATAATGGTAACAGCTACCTACCACACAGACAGAATGGTAACAGCTACCTACCACACAGACAGAATGGTAACAGCTACCTACCACACAGACATAATGGTAACAGCTACCTACCACACAGACAGAATGGTAACAGCTACCTACCACACAGACAGAATGGTAACAGCTACCTACCACACTGACAGAATGGTAACAGCTACCTACCACACAGACAGAATGGTAACAGCTACCTACCACACAGACAGAATGGTAACATCTACCTACCACACAGACAGAATGGTAACATCTACCTACCACACAGACAGAATGGTAACAGCTACCTACCACACTGACAGAATGGTAACAGCTACCTACCACACAGACAGAATGGTAACAGCTACCTACCACACAGACAGAATGGTAACAGCTACCTACCACACAGACAGAATGGTAACAGCTACCTACAACACAGACAGAATGGTAACAGCTACCTACCACACAGACAGAATGGTAACAGCTACCTACCACACAGACAGAATGGTAACAGCTACCTACCACACAGACAGAATGGTAACAGCTACCTACCACACAGACAGAATGGTAACAGCTACCTACCACACTGACAGAATGGTAACAGCTACCTACCACACAGACAGAATGGTAACAGCTACCTACCACACAGACAGAATGGTAACAGCTACCTACCACACTGACAGAATGTAACAGCTACCTACCACACAGACAGAATGGTAACAGCTACCTACCACACAGACAGAATGGTAACAGCTACCTACCACACAGACAGAATGGTAACATCTACCTACCACACAGACAGAATGGTAACAGCTACCTACCACACTGACAGAATGGTAACAGCTACCTACCACACAGACAGAATGGTAACAGCTACCTACCACACAGACAGAATGGTAACAGCTACCTACCACACAGACAGAATGGTAACAGCTACCTACCACACAGACAGAATGGTAACATCTACCTACCACACAGACATAATGGTAACAGCTACCTACCACACAGACAGAATGGTAACAGCTACCTACCACACAGAAATAATGGTAACAGCTATCTACCACACATACAGAATGGTAACAGCTACCTACCACACTGACAGAATGGTAACAGCTACCTACCACACAGACAGAATAGTAACAGCTACCTACCACACAGACAGAATGGTAACATCTACCTACCACACAGACAGAATGGTAACAGCTACCTACCACACAGACAGAATGGTAACAGCTACCTACCACACTGACAGAATGGTAACAGCTACCTACCACACAGACAGAATGGTAACAGCTACCTACCACACAGACATAATGGTAACAGCTACCTACCACACATACAGAATGGTAACAGCTACCTACCACACTGACAGAATGGTAACAGCTACCTACCACACAGACAGAATGGTAACAGTTACCTACCACACAGACATAATGGTAACAGCTACCTACCACACAGACAGAATGGTAACAGCTACCTACCACACAGACAGAATGGTAACAGCTACCTACCACACTGACAGAATGGTAACAGCTACCTACCACACAGACAGAATGGTAACAGCTACCTACCACACAGACAGAATGGTAACAGCTACCTACCACACAGACAGAATGGTAACATCTACCTACCACACAGACAGAATGGTAACAGCTACCTACCACACTGACAGAATGGTAACAGCTACCTACCACACAGACAGAATGGTAACAGCTACCTACCACACAGACAGAATGGTAACAGCTACCTACCACACAGACAGAATGGTAACAGCTACCTACCACACTGACAGAATGGTAACAGCTACCTACCACACAGACAGAATGGTAACAGCTACCTACAACACAGACAGAATGGTAACAGCTACCTACCACACAGACAGAATGGTAACAGCTACCTACCACACAGACAGAATGGTAACAGCTACCTACCACACAGACAGAATGGTAACAGCTACCTACCACACAGACAGAATGGTAACAGCTACCTACCACACTGACAGAATGGTAACAGCTACCTACCACACAGACAGAATGGTAACAGCTACCTACCACACAGACAGAATGGTAACAGCTACCTACCACACAGACAGAATGGTAACAGCTACCTACCACACAGACAGAATGGTAACAGCTACCTACCACACTGACAGAATGGTAACAGCTACCTACCACACAGACAGAATGGTAACAGCTACCTACCACACAGACAGAATGGTAACATCTACCTACCACACAGACAGAATGGTAACATCTACCTACCACACAGACAGAATGGTAACATCTACCTACCACACAGACAGAATGGTAACAACTACCTACCACACTGACAGAATGGTAACAGCTACCTACCACACAGACAGAATGGTAACAGCTACCTACCACACAGACAGAATGGTAACAGCTACCTACCACACAGACATAATGGTAACAGCTACCTACCACACAGACAGAATGGTAACAGCTACCTACCACACAGACAGAATGGTAACAGCTACCTACCACACAGACAGAATGGTAACAGCTACCTACCACACAGACAGAATGGTAACAGCTACCTACCACACAGACAGAATGGTAACAGCTACCTACCACACAGACAGAATGGTAACATCTACCTACCACACAGACAGAATGGTAACAACTACCTACCACACTGACAGAATGGTAACAGCTACCTACCACACAGACAGAATGGTAACAGCTACCTACCACACAGACAGAATGGTAACAGGTACCTACCACACAGACAGAATGGTAACAGCTACCTACCACACAGACAGAATGGTAACAGCTACCTACCACACAGACAGAATGGTAACAGCTACCTACCACACAGACAGAATGGTAACAGCTACCTACCACACAGACAGAATGGTAACAGCTACCTACCACACAGACAGAATGGTAACAGCTACCTACCACACAGACAGAATGGTAACAGCTACCTACCACACAGACAGAATGGTAACAGCTACCTACCACACAGACAGAATGGTAACAGCTACCTACCACACTGACAGAATGGTAACAGCTACCTACCACACAGACAGAATGGTAACAGCTACCTACCACACAGACAGAATGGTAACAGCTACCTACCACACAGACATAATGGTAACAGCTACCTACCACACAGACAGAATGGTAACAGCTACCTACCACACAGACATAATGGTAACAGCTACCTACCACACAGACAGAATGGTAACAGCTACCTACCACACAGACAGAATGGTAACAGCTACCTACCACACAGACAGAATGGTAACAGCTACCTACCACACAGACAGAATGGTAACATCTACCTACCACACAGACAGAATGGTAACAGCTACCTACCACACAGACAGAATGGTAACAGCTACCTACCACACAGACAGAATGGTAACAGCTACCTACCACACAGACAGAATGGTAACAGCTACCTACCACACAGACAGAATGGTAACATCTACCTACCACACAGACAGAATGGTAACAGCTACCTACCACACAGACATAATGGTAACAGCTACCTACCACACAGACATAATGGTAACAGCTACCTACCACACAGCCATAATGGTAACAGATACCTACCACACAGACAGAATGGTAACAGCTACCTACCACACAGACATAATGGTAACAGCTACCTACCACACAGACAGAATGGTAACAGCTACCTACCACACAGACAGAATGGTAACAGCTACCTACCACACAGACAGAATGGTAACAGCTACCTACCACACAGACATAATGGTAACAGCTACCTACCACACAGACAGAATGGTAACAGCTACCTACCACACAGACAGAATGGTAACAGCTACCTACCACACAGACAGAATGGTAACAGCTACCTACCACACAGACATAATGGTAACAGCTACCTACCACACAGACAGAATGGTAACAGCTACCTACCACACTGACAGAATGGTAACAGCTACCTACCACACAGACATAATGGTAACAGCTACCTACCACACTGACAGAATGGTAACAGCTACCTACCACACTGACAGAATGGTAACAGCTACCTACCACACAGACAGAATGGTAACAGCTACCTACCACACAGACAGAATGGTAACAGCTACCTACCACACAGACAGAATGGTAACAGCTACCTACCACACTGACAGAATGGTAACAGCTACCTACCACACTGACAGAATGGTAACAGCTACCTACCACACAGACATAATGGTAACAGCTACCTACCACACAGACAGAATGGTAACAGCTACCTACCACACTGACAGAATGGTAACAGCTACCTACCACACAGACAGAATGGTAACAGCTACCTACCACACAGACAGAATGGTAACAGCTACCTACCACACAGACAGAATGGTAACAGCTACCTACCACACTGACAGAATGGTAACAGCTACCTACCACACAGACAGAATGGTAACAGCTACCTACCACACAGACATAATGGTAACAGCTACCTACCACACATACAGAATGGTAACAGCTACCTACCACACTGACAGAATGGTAACAGCTACCTACCACACAGACAGAATGGTAACAGTTACCTACCACACAGACATAATGGTAACAGCTACCTACCACACAGACAGAATGGTAACAGCTACCTACCACACAGACAGAATGGTAACAGCTACCTACCACACTGACAGAATGGTAACAGCTACCTACCACACAGACAGAATGGTAACAGCTACCTACCACACAGACAGAATGGTAACAGCTACCTACCACACAGACAGAATGGTAACATCTACCTACCACACAGACAGAATGGTAACAGCTACCTACCACACTGACAGAATGGTAACAGCTACCTACCACACAGACAGAATGGTAACAGCTACCTACCACACAGAAATAATGGTAACAGCTATCTACCACACATACAGAATGGTAACAGCTACCTACCACACTGACAGAATGGTAACAGCTACCTACCACACAGACAGAATAGTAACAGCTACCTACCACACAGACAGAATGGTAACATCTACCTACCACACAGACAGAATGGTAACAGCTACCTACCACACAGACAGAATGGTAACAGCTACCTACCACACTGACAGAATGGTAACAGCTACCTACCACACAGACAGAATGGTAACAGCTACCTACCACACAGACATAATGGTAACAGCTACCTACCACACATACAGAATGGTAACAGCTACCTACCACACTGACAGAATGGTAACAGCTACCTACCACACAGACAGAATGGTAACATTTACCTACCACACAGACATAATGGTAACAGCTACCTACCACACAGACAGAATGGTAACAGCTACCTACCACACAGACAGAATGGTAACAGCTACCTACCACACTGACAGAATGGTAACAGCTACCTACCACACAGACAGAATGGTAACAGCTACCTACCACACAGACAGAATGGTAACAGCTACCTACCACACAGACAGAATGGTAACATCTACCTACCACACAGACAGAATGGTAACAGCTACCTACCACACTGACAGAATGGTAACAGCTACCTACCACACAGACAGAATGGTAACAGCTACCTACCACACAGACAGAATGGTAACAGCTACCTACCACACAGACAGAATGGTAACAGCTACCTACCACACTGACAGAATGGTAACAGCTACCTACCACACAGACAGAATGGTAACAGCTACCTACAACACAGACAGAATGGTAACAGCTACCTACCACACAGACAGAATGGTAACAGCTACCTACCACACAGACAGAATGGTAACAGCTACCTACCACACAGACAGAATGGTAACAGCTACCTACACACAGACAGAATGGTAACAGCTACCTACCACACTGACAGAATGGTAACAGCTACCTACCACACAGACAGAATGGTAACAGCTACCTACCACACAGACAGAATGGTAACAGCTACCTACCACACAGACAGAATGGTAACAGCTACCTACCACACAGACAGAATGGTAACAGCTACCTACCACACTGACAGAATGGTAACAGCTACCTACCACACAGACAGAATGGTAACAGCTACCTACCACACAGACAGAATGGTAACATCTACCTACCACACAGACAGAATGGTAACATCTACCTACCACACAGACAGAATGGTAACATCTACCTACCACACAGACAGAATGGTAACAACTACCTACCACACTGACAGAATGGTAACAGCTACCTACCACACAGACAGAATGGTAACAGCTACCTACCACACAGACAGAATGGTAACAGCTACCTACCACACAGACATAATGGTAACAGCTACCTACCACACAGACAGAATGGTAACAGCTACCTACCACACAGACAGAATGGTAACAGCTACCTACCACACAGACAGAATGGTAACAGCTACCTACCACACAGACAGAATGGTAACAGCTACCTACCACACAGACAGAATGGTAACAGCTACCTACCACACAGACAGAATGGTAACATCTACCTACCACACAGACAGAATGGTAACAACTACCTACCACACTGACAGAATGGTAACAGCTACCTACCACACAGACAGAATGGTAACAGCTACCTACCACACAGACAGAATGGTAACAGGTACCTACCACACAGACAGAATGGTAACAGCTACCTACCACACAGACAGAATGGTAACAGCTACCTACCACACAGACAGAATGGTAACAGCTACCTACCACACAGACAGAATGGTAACAGCTACCTACCACACAGACAGAATGGTAACAGCTACCTACCACACAGACAGAATGGTAACAGCTACCTACCACACAGACAGAATGGTAACAGCTACCTACCACACTGACAGAATGGTAACAGCTACCTACCACACAGACAGAATGGTAACAGCTACCTACCACACAGACAGAATGGTAACAGCTACCTACCACACTGACAGAATGGTAACAGCTACCTACCACACAGACAGAATGGTAACAGCTACCTACCACACAGACAGAATGGTAACAGCTACCTACCACACAGACATAATGGTAACAGCTACCTACCACACAGACAGAATGGTAACAGCTACCTACCACACAGACATAATGGTAACAGCTACCTACCACACTGACAGAATGGTAACAGCTACCTACCACACAGACAGAATGGTAACAGCTACCTACCACACAGACAGAATGGTAACAGCTACCTACCACACAGACAGAATGGTAACATCTACCTACCACACAGACAGAATGGTAACAACTACCTACCACACTGACAGAATGGTAACAGCTACCTACCACACAGACAGAATGGTAACAGCTACCTACCACACAGACAGAATGGTAACAGGTACCTACCACACAGACAGAATGGTAACAGCTACCTACCACACAGACAGAATGGTAACAGCTACCTACCACACAGACAGAATGGTAACAGCTACCTACCACACAGACAGAATGGTAACAGCTACCTACCACACAGACAGAATGGTAACAGCTACCTACCACACAGACAGAATGGTAACAGCTACCTACCACACAGACAGAATGGTAACAGCTACCTACCACACAGACAGAATGGTAACAGCTACCTACCACACTGACAGAATGGTAACAGCTACCTACCACACAGACAGAATGGTAACAGCTACCTACCACACAGACAGAATGGTAACAGCTACCTACCACACTGACAGAATGGTAACAGCTACCTACCACACAGACAGAATGGTAACAGCTACCTACCACACAGACAGAATGGTAACAGCTACCTACCACACAGACATAATGGTAACAGCTACCTACCACACAGACAGAATGGTAACAGCTACCTACCACACAGACATAATGGTAACAGCTACCTACCACACTGACAGAATGGTAACAGCTACCTACCACACAGACAGAATGGTAACAGCTACCTACCACACAGACAGAATGGTAACAGCTACCTACCACACAGACAGAATGGTAACATCTACCTACCACACAGACAGAATGGTAACAGCTACCTACCACACAGACAGAATGGTAACAGCTACCTACCACACAGACAGAATGGTAACAGCTACCTACCACACAGACAGAATGGTAACAGCTACCTACCACACAGACAGAATGGTAACAGCTACCTACCACACAGACAGAATGGTAACAGCTACCTACCACACAGACAGAATGGTAACAGCTACCTACCACACAGACAGAATGGTAACAGCTACCTACCACACAGACAGAATGGTAACAGCTACCTACCACACAGACAGAATGGTAACAGCTACCTACCACACAGACAGAATGGTAACAGCTACCTACCACACAGACAGAATGGTAACAGCTACCTACCACACAGACAGAATGGTAACAGCTACCTACCACACTGACAGAATGGTAACAGCTACCTACCACACAGACAGAATGGTAACAGCTACCTACCACACAGACAGAATGGTAACATCTACCTACCACACAGACAGAATGGTAACATCTACCTACCACACAGACAGAATGGTAACATCTACCTACCACACAGACAGAATGGTAACAACTACCTACCACACTGACAGAATGGTAACAGCTACCTACCACACAGACAGAATGGTAACAGCTACCTACCACACAGACAGAATGGTAACAGCTACCTACCACACAGACAGAATGGTAACAGCTACCTACCACACAGACATAATGGTAACAGCTACCTACCACACAGACATAATGGTAACAGCTACCTACCACACAGACAGAATGGTAACAGCTACCTACCACACAGACAGAATGGTAACAGCTACCTACCACACAGACAGAATGGTAACAGCTACCTACCACACAGACAGAATGGTAACATCTACCTACCACACAGACAGAATGGTAACAACTACCTACCACACTGACAGAATGGTAACAGCTACCTACCACACAGACAGAATGGTAACAGCTACCTACCACACAGACAGAATGGTAACAGTTACCTACCACACAGACATAATGGTAACAGCTACCTACCACACAGACATAATGGTAACAGCTACCTACCACACAGACAGAATGGTAACAGCTACCTACCACACAGACAGAATGGTAACAGCTACCTACCACACAGACAGAATGGTAACAGCTACCTACCACACAGACAGAATGGTAACAGCTACCTACCACACAGACAGAATGGTAACATCTACCTACCACACAGACAGAATGGTAACAGCTACCTACCACACTGACAGAATGGTAACAGCTACCTACCACACAGACAGAATGGTAACAGCTACCTACCACACAGACAGAATGGTAACAGCTACCTACCACACAGACAGAATGGTAACAGCTACCTACCACACTGACAGAATGGTAACAGCTACCTACCACACAGACAGAATGGTAACAGCTACCTACAACACAGACAGAATGGTAACAGCTACCTACCACACAGACAGAATGGTAACAGCTACCTACCACACAGACAGAATGGTAACAGCTACCTACCACACAGACAGATTGGTAACAGCTACCTACCACACAGACAGATTGGTAACAGCTACCTACCACACAGACAGAATGGTAACAGCTACCTACCACACTGACAGAATGGTAACAGCTACCTACCACACAGACAGAATGGTAAGAGCTACCTACCACACAGACAGAATGGTAAGAGCTACCTACCACACTGACAGAATGGTAACAGCTACCTACCACACAGACAGAATGGTAACAGCTACCTACCACACAGACAGAATGGTAACAGCTACCTACCACACAGACAGAATGGTAACATCTACCTACCACACAGACAGAATGGTAACAGCTACATACCACACTGACAGAATGGTAACAGCTACCTACCACACAGACAGAATGGTAACAGCTACCTACCACACAGACAGAATGGTAACAGCTACCTACCACACAGACAGAATGGTAACAGCTACCTACCACACAGACAGAATGGTAACATCTACCTACCACACAGACATAATGGTAACAGCTACCTACCACACAGACAGAATGGTAACAGCTACCTACCACACAGAAATAATGGTAACAGCTATCTACCACACATACAGAATGGTAACAGCTACCTACCACACTGACAGAATGGTAACAGCTACCTACCACACAGACAGAATAGTAACAGCTACCTACCACACAGACAGAATGGTAACATCTACCTACCACACAGACAGAATGGTAACAGCTACCTACCACACAGACAGAATGGTAACAGCTACCTACCACACTGACAGAATGGTAACAGCTACCTACCACACAGACAGAATGGTAACAGCTACCTACCACACAGACATAATGGTAACAGCTACCTACCACACATACAGAATGGTAACAGCTACCTACCACACTGACAGAATGGTAACAGCTACCTACCACACAGACAGAATGGTAACAGTTACCTACCACACAGACATAATGGTAACAGCTACCTACCACACAGACAGAATGGTAACAGCTACCTACCACACAGACAGAATGGTAACAGCTACCTACCACACTGACAGAATGGTAACAGCTACCTACCACACAGACAGAATGGTAACAGCTACCTACCACACAGACAGAATGGTAACAGCTACCTACCACACAGACAGAATGGTAACATCTACCTACCACACAGACAGAATGGTAACAGCTACCTACCACACTGACAGAATGGTAACAGCTACCTACCAGACAGACAGAATGGTAACAGCTACCTACCACACAGACAGAATGGTAACAGCTACCTACCACACAGACAGAATGGTAACAGCTACCTACCACACAGACAGAATGGTAACAGCTACCTACCACACAGACAGAATGGTAACAGCTACCTACAACACAGACAGAATGGTAACAGCTACCTACCACACAGACAGAATGGTAACAGCTACCTACCACACAGACAGAATGGTAACAGCTACCTACCACACAGACAGAATGGTAACAGCTACCTACCACACAGACAGAATGGTAACAGCTACCTACCACACTGACAGAATGGTAACAGCTACCTACCACACAGACAGAATGGTAACAGCTACCTACCACACAGACAGAATGGTAACAGCTACCTACCACACAGACAGAATGGTAACAGCTACCTACCACACAGACAGAATGGTAACAGCTACCTACCACACTGACAGAATGGTAACAGCTACCTACCACACAGACAGAATGGTAACAGCTACCTACCACACAGAGAGAATGGTAACATCTACCTACCACACAGACAGAATGGTAACATCTACCTACCACACAGACAGAATGGTAACATCTACCTACCACACAGACAGAATGGTAACAACTACCTACCACACTGACAGAATGGTAACAGCTACCTACCACACAGACAGAATGGTAACAGCTACCTACCACACAGACAGAATGGTAACAGCTACCTACCACACAGACATAATGGTAACAGCTACCTACCACACAGACAGAATGGTAACAGCTACCTACCACACAGACAGAATGGTAACAGCTACCTACCACACAGACAGAATGGTAACAGCTACCTACCACACAGACAGAATGGTAACAGCTACCTACCACACAGACAGAATGGTAACATCTACCTACCACACAGACAGAATGGTAACAACTACCTACCACACTGACAGAATGGTAACAGCTACCTACCACACAGACAGAATGGTAACAGCTACCTACCACACAGACAGAATGGTAACAGGTACCTACCACACAGACAGAATGGTAACAGCTACCTACCACACAGACAGAATGGTAACAGCTACCTACCACACAGACAGAATGGTAACAGCTACCTACCACACAGACAGAATGGTAACAGCTACCTACCACACAGACAGAATGGTAACAGCTACCTACCACACAGACAGAATGGTAACAGCTACCTACCACACAGACAGAATGGTAACAGCTACCTACCACACAGACAGAATGGTAACAGCTACCTACCACACTGACAGAATGGTAACAGCTACCTACCACACAGACAGAATGGTAACAGCTACCTACCACACAGACAGAATGGTAACAGCTACCTACCACACAGACATAATGGTAACAGCTACCTACCACACAGACAGAATGGTAACAGCTACCTACCACACAGACATAATGGTAACAGCTACCTACCACACTGACAGAATGGTAACAGCTACCTACCACACAGACAGAATGGTAACAGCTACCTACCACACAGACAGAATGGTAACAGCTACCTACCACACAGACAGAATGGTAACATCTACCTACCACACAGACAGAATGGTAACAGCTACCTACCACACAGACAGAATGGTAACAGCTACCTACCACACAGACAGAATGGTAACAGCTACCTACCACACAGACAGAATGGTAACAGCTACCTACCACACAGACAGAATGGTAACATCTACCTACCACACAGACAGAATGGTAACAGCTACCTACCACACAGACAGAATGGTAACAGCTACCTACCACACAGACAGAATGGTAACAGCTACCTACCACACAGACAGAATGGTAACAGCTACCTACCACACAGACAGAATGGTAACAGCTACCTACCACACAGACAGAATGGTAACAGCTACCTACCACACAGACAGAATGGTAACAGCTACCTACCACACAGACAGAATGGTAACAGCTACCTACCACACAGACAGAATGGTAACAGCTACCTACCACACAGACAGAATGGTAACATCTACCTACCACACAGACAGAATGGTAACATCTACCTACCACAGACAGAATGGTAACATCTACCTACCACACAGACAGAATGGTAACAACTACCTACCACACTGACAGAATGGTAACAGCTACCTACCACACAGACATAATGGTAACAGCTACCTACCACACAGACAGAATGGTAACAGCTACCTACCACACAGACATAATGGTAACAGCTACCTACCACACAGACAGAATGGTAACAGCTACCTACCACACTGACAGAATGGTAACAGCTACCTACCACACAGACAGAATGGTAACAGCTACCTACCACACAGACAGAATGGTAACATCTACCTACCACACAGACAGAATGGTAACATCTACCTACCACACAGACAGAATGGTAACATCTACCTACCACACAGACAGAATGGTAACAACTACCTACCACACTGACAGAATGGTAACAGCTACCTACCACACAGACATAATGGTAACAGCTACCTACCACACAGACAGAATGGTAACAGCTACCTACCACACAGACAGAATGGTAACAGCTACCTACCACACAGACAGAATGGTAACAGCTACCTACCACACAGACAGAATGGTAACAGCTACCTACCACACAGACAGAATGGTAACAGCTACCTACCACACAGACAGAATGGTAACAGCTACCTACCACACAGACAGAATGGTAACAGCTACCTACCACACAGACAGAATGGTAACATCTACCTACCACACAGACAGAATGGTAACAACTACCTACCACACTGACAGAATGGTAACAGCTACCTACCACACAGACAGAATGGTAACAGCTACCTACCACACAGACAGAATGGTAACAGTTACCTACCACACAGACATAATGGTAACAGCTACCTACCACACAGACAGAATGGTAACAGCTACCTACCACACAGACAGAATGGTAACAGCTACCTACCACACTGACAGAATGGTAACAGCTACCTACCACACAGACAGAATGGTAACAGCTACCTACCACACAGACAGAATGGTAACAGCTACCTACCACACAGACAGAATGGTAACAGCTACCTACCACACAGACAGAATGGTAACATCTACCTACCACACAGACAGAATGGTAACAACTACCTACCACACTGACAGAATGGTAACAGCTACCTACCACACAGACAGAATGGTAACAGCTACCTACCACACTGACAGAATGGTAACAGCTACCTACCACACAGACAGAATGGTAACAGCTACCTACCACATAGACAGAATGGTAACAGCTACCTACCACACAGACAGAATGGTAACATCTACCTACCACACAGACAGAATGGTAACAACTACCTACCACACTGACAGAATGGTAACAGCTACCTACCACACAGACAGAATGGTAACAGCTACCTACCACACAGACAGAATGGTAACAGCTACCTACCACACAGACAGAATGGTAACAGCTACCTACCACACTGACAGAATGGTAACAGCTACCTACCACACAGACAGAATGGTAACAGGTACCTACCACACAGACAGAATGGTAACAGCTACCTACCACACAGACAGAATGGTAACAGCTACCTACCACACAGACAGAATGGTAACAGCTACCTACCACACAGACAGAATGGTAACAGCTACCTACCACACTGACAGAATGGTAACAGCTACCTACCACACAGACAGAATGTTTACAGCTCCATACAAGCGAACAAACACACAACTGTAACTCACAGTCACAGCTATAGGGAGGACAGTCGGCTGCATGGGTAAAACCCATTAATCTCAGACTCGTTTAATCAGCCAACAGCCAGGCCCACTAATGGATTTATATGTGTGTGTGTGTGTGTGTGTGCTCCTCACCACTCGCCCAGAGGTGATTACTAACCCTGATCTGCTGTGGTGGAGGAAGCGACACAGAGACCTTGTCTGTTCCATAGAGTTATTCTTGTGGTTTTGTTTCTCTCTCTATATATCTCTCTTACTACTTATTTTTCTCTGCTCCTCCCACATCTTTCTCTTCCTGCCCAAACATTCTGGAGACATATGATATGCACATTGTTCATAGCCCACTAACACAACTAGAGAAGCTGATAATAGATCATCATCAAACCCTTTATTGGGGATATCAGCTGGAGTTCATTCTCAGCTGCAACAAAAGCCTGCACACCAAGTACAGGTCTCCAAAATCAGAATTGAAAATCAACGTGCAGAAAGGTCAATGAAAATCTACTGTAGCCTACTTTTATGGAAATAACTCCAATAGCCAGCTTGTCTACGCCCCACTGTGATAAAGCAATAGAAACAGTAAAGAAATCTAATTTTCATGAAGGGAGGGCAAGCTCCTCGGGACAGCCCACTGTGCAAGCACTCATTACTGACAGAGAGAGGGAGGGAATGAGAGAGGAAGAGAGAGAGAGAGTTCAGTCAGAAAGAGAGGGGGATAAGAAGTAGAGAGAGAGGGAGAAAGAGAGAGAGAGCACAGTCCAGGAGAGAGATGAGACAGAGTAGATGGAGAGAGGAGAGGTAGAGATAGTGTGGAGCACAGCAACTGACACAGCTAGAGAGCAGAGAAGGAGTGAGGAGGAGGAAGAGAGAGCAAGAGAAAGAAAAAGAGGATCACCGAAACAAGAAATGTCAAGAAAGTGAAAGAAGGGCAAACTGAGGGGGTGTGAACCGCTGAGCAAATAGTCTCTGTATGTGATGTGGTGAGCACAGAGAGAGAGAAGGGCAAACTGAGGGGGTGTGAACCGCTGAGCAAATAGTCTCTGTATGTGATGTGGTGAGCACAGAGAGAGAGAAGGGCAAACTGAGGGGGTGTGAACCGCTGAGCAAATAGTCTCTGTATGTGATGTGGTGAGCACAGAGAGAGAGAAGGGCAAACTGAGGGGGTGTGAACCACTGAGCAAATAGTCTCTGTATGTGATGTGGTGAGCACAGAGAGAGAGAAGGGCAAACGGAGGGGGTGTGAACCGCTGAGCAAATAGTCTCTGTATGTGATGTGGTGAGCACAGAGAGAGAGCCCACCTTTGCCAGGACCCTAAAGGACATCGCTCTCAAACGTATCCCCAACACTTCACACAGGAGCAACAGATCAATAGACTCTCCACCCAGACCAGCGAGACACCCTCCCAGACCTGCAGGACCCCCCCCTGGACCTACACATAGAGGACCCACGCCAAGAGGAATTACATCCAGACCACAGTACACCCAGACACATCCACACCCCCACCCCAACCAATCAACACCCCCCCACGTCAACCATGCCCACACCCCATTTAGGCCCCCTCAGATCAGACCTATGCCACTCCTGCCCACCCCATGCACCCCACCCCCGCAAAGAGGGCCTCAACATGGAAGCCACACATACGCCCAGGTAGTGAGCGGGCAAACAGTCCCAACCCCCACTTTCACACTCGCCCAAGCCAATAGCATGTACCAGATGCTCAGCAGGCTCTGCTCACACTTACTGGCCTGAGGCCAAACCACACGACCAACAACATTGGACATTCTATGGAACAAAAAGCCTTCACTATATCATCCTGGAATATCCAAGGCCTGAGGTCATCTGCCTTTGGCCTAAAGAGCAGAAACCCGGACTTCACCAAAGAAATCGGTAACACAGACATTGTCATCCTGCAAGAAACCTGGTATAGAGGAGAAGGACCCACTGGTTGCCCTCTAGGTTACAGAGAGCTGGTAGTCCCATCCACCAAACTACCAGGTGTGAAACAGGGAAGGGACTCAGGGGGTATGCTAATTTGGTATAGAGCAGACCTAACTCACTCCATTAAATTAATCAAAACAGGAACATTCTACATTTGGCTAGAAATTCAAAAGGAAATTATCCTAACAGAGAAAAATGTCCTCCTGTGTGCTACCTATATCCCCCACTAGAATCCCCATATTTTAATGAAGACAGCTTCTCCATCCTGGAGGGCGAAATCAATCATTTCCAGGCCCAGGGACATGTACTAGTCTGTGGCGACCTAAATGCCAGAACCGGACAAGAACCTGACACCCTCAGCGCACAGGGGGACAAACATCTGCCTGGAGGTGACAGCATCCCCTCCCACATATGCCCCCTAGGCACAACTATGACAACATAACCAACAAAAACGGGTCACAACTCCTGCAGCTCTGTCGCACGCTGGGTATGTACATAGTCAACGGTAGGCTTCGAGGGGACTCCTATGGTAGATACACCTATAGCTCATCTCTTGGCAGTAGTACTGTAGACTACTTTATCACTGACCTCAACCCAGAATCTCTCAGAGCGTTCACAGTCAGTCCACTAACACCCCTATCAGACCACAGCAAAATCACAGTCTACTTAAACAGAGCAATACTCAACCACGAGGCATCAAAGCCAAAGGAACTGAGTAACATTAAGAAATGCTATAGGTGGAAGGAATGCAGTTTGGAAACCTACCAAAAACAATTAGGCATCAACAAATTCAATCCCTTTTAGACAATTTCCTGGGTAAAACGTTCCACTGTAATAGTGAAGGTGTAAACTTGGCAGTAGAAAATCTTAACAGTATATTTGACCTCTCAGCTTCCCTATCAAATCTAAAAATCTCAAATAGAAAACCGAAGAAAATTAACAATAATGACAAATGGTTTGATGAGGAATGCAAAAATCTAAGAAAGAAATTGAGAAACCTGTCCAACCAAAAACATAGAGACCCGGAAAACCTGAGTCTACGCCTTCACTATGGTGAATCACTAAAACAATACAGAAATACACTACGGAAAAGAAGGAACAGCATGTCAGAAATCAGCTCAATGCAATTGAAGAATCCATAGACTCTAACCACTTCTGGGAAAATTGGAAAACACTAAACAAACAACAACACGAAGAATTATCTATCCAAAATGGAGATGTCTGGGTAAACCACTTCTCCAATCTTTTGGTTCTATAACAAAGAACAAAGAGCAAAAACATATACATGATCAACTACAGATCTTAGAATCAACTATTAAAGACTACCAGAACCCACTGGATTCTCCAATTACATTGAATGAGTTACAGGACAAAATAAAAACCCTCCAACCCAAAAAAGGCCTGTGGTGTCGATGGTATCCTCAATGAAATGATCAAATATACAGACAACAAATTCCAACTGGCTATACTAAAACTCTTTAACATCATACTTAGCTCTGGCATCTTCCCCAATATTTGGAACCAAGGACTGATCACCCCAATCCACAAAAGTGGAGACAAATTTGACCCCAATAACTACCGTGGAATATGTGTCAACAGTAACCTTGGGAAAATCCTCTGCATTATTATTAACAGCAGACTCGTACATTTCCTCAATGAAAACAATGTACTGAGCAAATGTCAAATTGGCTTTTTACCAAATTACCGTACAACAGACCATGTATTCACCCTGCACACCTTAATTGACAACCAAACAAACCAAAACAAAGGCAAAGTCTTCTCATGCTTTGTTGATTTCAAAAAAGCCTTCGACTCAATTTGGCATGAGGGTCTGCTATACAAACTGATGGAAAGTGGTGTTGGGGGTAAAACATATGACATTATGTACACAAACAACAAGTGTGCGGTTAAAATTGGCAAAAAACACACACATTTCTTCACACAGGGTCGTGGGGTTAGACAGGGATGCAGCTTAAGCCCCACCCTCTTCAACATATATATCAACGAACTGGCGCGGGCACTAGAAAAGTCTGCAGCACCCGGCCTCCCCTGCTAGAATCCGAAGTCAAATGTCTGCTGTTTGCTGATGATCTGGTGCTTCTGTCACCAACCAAGGAGGGCCTACAGCAGCACCTAGATCTTATGCACAGATTCTGTCAGACCTGGGCCCTGACAGTAAATCTCAGTAAGACCAAAATAATGGTGTTCCAAAAAAAGGTTGAGTCACCAGGACCACAAATACAAATTCCATCTCGACACTGTTGCCCTAGAGCACACAAAAACTATACATACCTTGGCCTAAACATCAGCGCCACAGGTAACTTCCACAAAGGTGTGAACGATCTGAGAGACAAGGCAAGAAGGGCATTCTATGCCATCAAAAGAAACATACATTTCAACATACCAATTAGGATTTGGCTAAAAATACTTGAATCAGTCATAGAGCCCATTGCCCTTTATGGTTGTGAGGTCTGGGGTCCGCTCACCAACCAAGACTTCACAAAATGGGACAAACACCAAATTGAGACTCTGCACGCAGAATTCTGCAAAAATATCCTCCGTGTACAACGTAAAACACCAAATAATGCATGCAGAGCAGAATTAGGCCGATACCCACTAATTATCAAAATCCAGAAAAGAGCCATTAAATTCTACAACCACCTAAAAGGAAGCGATTCACAAACCTTCCATAACAAAGCCATCACAAACAGAGAGATGAACCTGGAGAAGAGTCCCCTAAGCAAACTGGTCCTGGGGCTCTGTTCACAAACACAAACACACCCTACAGAGCCCCAGGACAACAGCACAATTAGACCCAACCAAATCATGAGAAAACAAAAAGATAATTACATAACACATTGGAAAGAATTAACAAAAAAACAGAGCAAACTAGAATGCTATTTGGCCCTACACAGAGAGTACACAGCGGCAGAATACCTGACCACTGTGACTGACCCAAAATTAAGGAAAGCTTTGACTATGTACAGACTCAGTGAGCATAGCCTTGCTATTGAGAAAGGCCGCCGTAGGCAGACATGGCTCTCAAGAGAAGACAGGCTATGTGCTCACTGCCCACAAAATGAGGTGGAAACTGAGCTGCACTTCCTAACCTCCTGCCCAATGTATGACCATATTAGAGAGACATATTTCCCCCAGATCACACAGATCCACAAAGAATTCGAAAACATATCCAATTTTGAAAAACTCCCATACCTACTGGGTGAAATTCCACAGTGTGCAATCACAGCAGCAAGATTTGTGACCTGTTGCCACGAGAAAAGGGCAACCAGTGAAGAACAAACACCATTGTAAATACAACCCATATTTATGCTTATTTATTTTATCTTGTGTCCTTTAATTATTTGTACATTGTGTATATATATATATATAATATGACATTTGTAATGTCTTTACTGTTTTGAAACTGTTGTATGTGTAATGTTTACTGTTAATTTTTGTTGTTTTTCACTTTATATATTCACTTTGTATGTTGTCTACCTCACTTGCTTTGGCAATGTTAACACGTTTCCCATGCCAATAAAGCCCTTGAATTGAATTGAATTGAATTGAAAGAGAAAGAGAGAAGCAGTGGCAGTCCACTTCCCTGTTGCTCTCTACCCCCGGCTGTTAAATAAATTATCAGATGGTACTGGGGGAGTTAACTGTAGGGGGGCTGCGGGTGGAGGGAAGGGGGGGGGTATAAAATATACTATCCCACGTGTGAACCTCCGGCTGAGGATTCAGCACCACCAGATGGCCCCCTTGTCCCCTGGGCCTGCGTCAGAGCACCCCCTGAGGGAGATCTAGCAGTAGTGCAGGTCTGAGGGCATCCCTGTGCATTCACACTGAAGTACATACATCTCTCTCTCTCTCTCTCTCTCTCTCTCTCTCTCTCTCTCTCTCTCTCTCTCTCTCTCTCTCTCTCTCTCTCTCTCTCTCTCTCTCTCTCTCTCTCTCTCTCTCTCTCTCTCTCTCTCTCTCTCTCTCTATATTCAATTCAAGGGACTTTATTGGCATGGGGAACATATGTTTACATTCTCATTGTCGCTCTCTCTCTTTCGCTCTCTCTCTGTGTCTGGGCGTGATTGTGTGCGACTTGTTTTGTTTTTGTGTGTGTGTGTGTGTGTGTGTGTGTGTGTGTGTGTGTGTGTGTGTGTGTGTGTGTGTGTGTGTGTGTGTGTGTGTGTGAGAGAGCGAGATAAACAGAACTGCGACAGAGAATAAGTGTGTGTGTGTGTGTGTTTATGTGGTTTCAAAATTGCATTTCTTTTCTTTCTCGGCTCTTGGCACATTCATGGAGGTTAAATCAGTCAGTCTTTTACAGTTGATAGATTTTCCTGTGAGGCATCAGCGAATTACCAGGACCGCACAAGAGCTGGTCAATAAAGACTGTATTAAATAGAGAACCAGCAAACACCCACACTGTCTGCCTGCCTGCCCTTTATCTGAACTAGACAGAAACTACATTACTGTTCTCATTGAATACTCTTTCTTCATCTGTCTTTTTACAAACATTCTCTCTCTCTCTCTCTCTCTCTCTCTCTCTCTCTCTCTCTCTCTCTCTCTCTCTCTCTCTCTCTCTCTCTCTCTCTCTCTCTCTCTCTCTCTCTCTCTCTCTCTCTCTCTCTCTCTCTCTCTCTCTCTCTCTCTCTCTCTCTCTCTCTCTCTCTCTCTCTCTCTCTCTCTCCCTCCCTCAAGGGAGAAAGTTCACCCCCCCATTTTAGTTTGTTTGTCACTAATTACATATATTAGACCTATCAAGTTCGCAAGAAAATGGTTTAATAACTGCAATAATTAAAATATATCAACAACAGAACAACAACAGAACACAACAGAACACAACAGAACAACAACAGAACACAACAGAACACAACAGAACACAACAGAACACAACAGAACAACAACAGAACACAACAGAACACAACAGAACACAACAGAACACATGTTAGATTACTCTGAAAGATCACAAGACAACTCATAAACACTGTCCAAAACCACATATCAACAGCCAAACAGAAACTGTATACTGAAGTAGAAACAATGTCCACAGGCACAGACTGAACCCTATGATATACTAGGACAGTCGGTCACATGGTGCTGGCAAAGATAAATAGACATAGCCTGGGGGCTCTATTCAGTCTGCATTGTAAAGCGTTACAGATTGTGCGATAGAAATTAAAAAGGTCATTTCTGATTGAGCCGACACATACAGCGTTTAACGTGAATGCAGTCTCCACTAAAGCAGGAACTTTGCCTTTAACTTTAAATAAGGCTAAACTTCCACCGTACGGATTGAATGGAGCCCTAGGGCTTCGTGTGTTTCGTACAGTCAACAACATGTTGCTACTGTCTACAGAAACTCAACTGCTTTTAGATGTGACACAGCCTCAGAAGCCACTGAAGCTTCACCGTCCATCAACTCATCAGTAAGAGAGAGTGCTTGTTTAAAGCCAAACACCAAAACTCTTTCAAGGCAAACTTTTACCACAGATCAAATTAGGTTCATTAAAGTACATACAGTATATCCTACAAGCACCTTTCCCAGTTGGAGTAAGTCTCCTTTCATGATCTAAACACATTTAGGTGAGATCCGAGGACGGTAGTGATGACTGCGCTTGAGGCAAATGTACTCCATGGTGTGAGGTGATTTGAGGCTAGACTGTGGTAATCTGTATTCTGATTCAGTCTATGTATCAGGGGTAGACTGACAGAGATGGGATTAAATCTGGTCAATGCAGTTAGTGTGTATTTCATTTTAAAGGATTATATTAAGTTAACATGATAATTCCTACATGGTTTAAGCATTAGCGTTGGTCATAAGGTCATTTCAGAACAATACGCACACACACATATAGGCACATACACACACACCAGAGGAGGCTCGTGGGAGGCACTGTAGAGGGACGGGCTCATTGTAATGGCTGGAATGGAATATGTGGTTTTGTTTCTATGTTTGATGTGTTGGATACTGTTCCATTTATTCCATTCCAGTCTTTACAATGAGCCCATCCTCCTATAGCTCCTTCCACCAGCCTCCTCTGACATAC